>NW_028261382.1:32291332-32351332 GCF_051295495.1 Thamnophis sirtalis
GGAGTCTTATAGGAGGCTGCCCACTGACATTTAGAGACAATAAATCCCGTGGGGCATGTGACCGAGTGGACGCCTGACCCCAAAAACTATTGTCGGAATAAAATCGACCACTTGTCTGACGTGGCTAGAATTTCTTTTTCCTGGTTTCCAGCAAACTGTAAGGTGGGTTTCAAAGGCTGGTTTGCGAAGCATTTCATATTTGCCAATGCCAATAAAAGAAAATATTTGTAGCTTGGGCTTGAAACACCAAAGACCCCGCAGTCCTCCTTTTCCTCCTCCTCCTCCTCCACCACCACCACCACCACCACCACCACCACCACTACCACTACTACTACTACTACTACTACTACTCTCCTCCTCTTCTTCTCCTCCTCCTCGTCTACTTCTCCTCCTCCTCTTCTTCCTCCGCCTCTTCTTCTCCTTTTCCCCCTTCCTCCTCTTCTTCTCCTCCTCCTCTCCTCCTTCTCCTCTTCTCCTCTTTTTCTCCTCCTCCTCTCCTCCTTCTCCTCTTCTCCTCTTTTTCTTCTCCTCCTCCTCCTCCTCCTCCTCCTCCTCCTCCTCCTCCTCCTCCATTTCCACATACCTCACTCCCTTCTAGCATTGATGCTATTACTTTGTTTGGTAATGAAACGTCTGCAAGGAAACCACTAACCTCAGGAACACTTCATGACTGCAGGCATGTCAAAAATTGGGTTGCATATCAGGATAATCCATCACCCTGTTCAGGTTTGTGGGAATCCAGCCATTGGGGGGGTGCAAGCCACCATTTGGTTTGTGTGAACCCAGCTCATGGTGGCTTAAGCAAACCATAGTAAGAACAAACCAGAACTCTGGAATAGGAGAGCTGAGCCAGTGATGTGATGTTCCTTTTAAATGTTGAGCTCAAGGATTTTGCAGGGGGAGCGGAGGACAAGATAATATATCTAGGATGCTGCTATTTTTTCCCCTTCCTCTCTTTCTAATTGCATTTTCCTTTTTGGTGTCTTTAGAACATTCGTTTGAAAGCAAAGAGTTGAAAGAAAGAGGGACGCTTCAAATAAGTAATATATAAACAAAATAACCTCGGGGAGGGCAGGAGCCTAAATATTTGGGCAGAAGGCAAAGAGGGCTCAACTATAAATACTTGAAGTAATGAAAAAATAAAATCAATGCATCCAAAAATAGCTGGCTAGTTGAATTTCCCCGAATGCTGTTTTTTTATCAAAGGACGTTTTGACCTCTGGAGTATTGGGAGCTGTCCATCTGGGATGGACGTCAACTAAACGGTCGCATCCATTTTCACCTCCGGTTGCAAATCTGTTCGGCGGTGCATGAGTGATGCACGAGAAGTATGGAAAAAACCCGAGCGAATGCGAACACGTACATTTCAGCGGTCCAAGAGAGATGAAACAGTCGGGCTTTGGACAGGCATCGCGGGTTTTCAGAGAGGGGACACCACCGTCGTGGCGATTTTGCAAATGTTACCATTCCCTAACTGTTGTGGCCCAGCAGGAGCCGTTGGAGCTGCCACCAGACCCCGACAGCGAGGGGCCCTATGAGTTGGCTCTGGAGGATGTGGAGGACCCTGGACAGGGTTCCGACTCAGAGCAGGGTGCAGAGAGGCTGGTTGGCCACCAGGAGGCACCTAAGCCTTGGATCAATGGGGAGGAGACAAGGGAGAGTGAGCTGGAAGCCAGTAGTGAGTTGTTCCTGGATGCACACCATCGAAGAGCTAATAGGCGTAAGGAACAATTACACAATTACAGGAAGTGATTGCACTCAGCTGGTGGTCATTAGGCTCCTCTCCAGACTATAAAAAGCTACTTTGCACATGCCCTCTTTGCAGAAGTCAACGCAGGATTGAATGTCGGAGGACATTACTGTAAGCTTGGCAGGCTGGATTGCTGCCAAGCCTTATCTGTGTTTATTGCTGCCCAAGCTTGTCTGTGCTGGGTTGCTGCCAAGGACCTGTCTGTCTGTTAATTAAATGCCGTAACTTATATTTGACTCGGAGTGTGTGTTGGTGTGGGACGAGGGGGGTCAGAACACCTAACTATGGGGTGTGTT
Organism: Thamnophis sirtalis; assembly: GCF_051295495.1. Classification (NCBI taxonomy): domain Eukaryota; kingdom Metazoa; phylum Chordata; class Lepidosauria; order Squamata; family Natricidae; genus Thamnophis; species Thamnophis sirtalis. Next base: position 32,293,379 of record NW_028261382.1, read on the forward strand.
TGCAAGCCTACTCCCGGAAGTGGGCGGGGTGGCATGAAAGGTAGGCGTGGCCTGAAAAAAAGTGGACGAGGCTAGGTGCAAAATAATTCTGATTTTAAGTAGTCCTCAACTTATGACCATTAGTGACCGCTTGAAGCTACAATGGATCTATTTGGGGACTACTGATTGTTCTGGCCTAGGCTTCCCCCAAAAATAGAGTCCTGGTCACAGCAAAACTCCTTTTATTAAATGAATGTGAATTCCTCTCATTCACCTTCAGCAAAGGCCTGGCAAACAGTCTTTCAAAGGAGTATTTGTGACCACAGACCTTATCTAGCTTGGAAAGCAGCCATGTAAATATTTTCCCAATGAGGTGCTGTGTAAGGAAAGGCTGGGCACAGAGTCTCTGGGATTCATGGACAGATCTTCACACTCCTGAAACAAACAAACGAATGAACAAATTGTTTCCTGCAAGAACCCACTCCCCTTTCGCTCCTCTTTTGTTTCCTATGGGAGGGGCCATTCACCATCCACCTGTGGCTTTACTTCCAAGTTGACCCTGATTTCTGAGTTGTTCTTTTCTTCTGGCAGCTCTGCGCATGCGCACAACTGGGAACAGGCTCCAGCTGTTTCTCTGCCTCACTGCTGTCTAGTTCCGAAGGCAGCTGATCACTGCCAGACGGCCTCAGCTCCCCCTCTGCCTCTGACACAGAGCCTTCCCCAGACTCCAGGACTGGCCCATCTTCCTCCCCAACCTCCTCACTGTCTGACTCTGCTGCCAGCTCTGCTGGATGGACAGACTGATGGACGGACAGACGGGTGAGTCTTCCAATATCTCAGGGCTGCCACAAAGAAGAAGGAGTCCACCTTTTCTCCAAAGCCCCTGAAGGGAAGGGAAGACAAGAAAAATGGATGCGAAGTTATGGGAAGAGAGATCCAACCTAGAATTAAGAAGAAGTCTCCTGACTATGAGAACAATTAATCAGTGGAAGTTGCCTCCAGGAGTGGTGGGTGCTCCATCACTGGAGGTTTTTACAGAGAAGACTGGACAAGCATTTGTCTGGAATCGCCCAGGGTCTCCTGACTGAGCAGGAGTTTGGACTAGAAGACCTCTTGAGGTCCCTTCCAACTCTGTATTCAGAAACTAGTTGAAGCTAGCAGAAGCCACTTAATGTGCCACATTGCTTTAGATAATGAGATTCCTTTAGATAAGATTGAAGGGAGAAATCGGGGCAATTTTAGGATAATTAAACTTCGCTTTTCTGGCTGGAAGGTGTGCTTGCTAATGAAGTCGCTGGAGAGTTAGAATTTCTTGACTGGCAAAACGGAGTTGTGGGGTGGTTTTTTTTCCGTCTTCCCCTTCTAAAACTGGAGCCCCTCTGGTCCAGTTCGGTTGGAGGAAGCAAGGAGCAGCAGAAGAAAAAAGTATCTTGAACAAATGTGATAATTCAGCCTCAATTAGGAAGGTTGTTGGTGAAAGGCAACTCATTTCCTTGCAGAAATGAAAGAGAAGGGCACACCTCCAAAGGGCAGGAGATGGCAATTAACTCCAAATTAAATACAAATTGGGGAGACATTAAAAAAAACAAAACAAAGGATGCCCGAGTGGTTGCACGATGGCCAACCTCATCAGATGTTAACCTTGGTAGGTTTTGTGCCCCGCAGTCAAACACCCAACAAGGATCTGTTCTTTTACGCCCAACTCAGAAGCTCAGATGTGTCAGGCCTGATTTTGGAACAATTATTTTTATTTCTTTTGTTTTGCATCCTGCCTTTGTGGTTTTGATAAATCAGCCAAGGTGGTGAAACATACCCAGCGCACCTTCCTTCTCCTATTTCCCACACGACAGCCCTGCGAGGTGGGTTGGGCTAAGAGGGAGGGACTGGCCCAAGGTCATCCAGCTGGCTTTTCATACTTAAGGTAGGACTAGAACTCACCGTCTCCTAGTCATTGGCCCAAAGTCACCCAGCCAGTTTTTATACCTAAGGTGGAACTAGAACTCACTTGTCTCCAGTCATTGGCACAAAGTTGCCCGACTAGCTTTTATGCCTGAGGTGAGACTAGAACTCCCGGTCTCCTAGTGATAGAAAATGTTGGTGGTCCGCAGAAAAGTTATTTGCAATTTTTTTTCTCGTGCTAAATCCGGAGTCCTCAAACTACGGCCCCTGGGACAGATACGTGCAATGAACGCTTGTGTTGCAGCCAAGGTGGCGCAGTGGTTAAAATGCAGCACTGCAGGCTACTGCTAGATCAGCAGGTCAGCGGTTCAAATCTCACCGGCTCAGGGTTGACTCAGCCTTCCATCCTTCCGAGGTGGGTAAAATGAGGACCCAGATTGTTGGGGGCAATATGCTGACTCTCTGTAAACCGCTTAGAGAGGCCTGAAAGGCCTATGAAGCGGTATATAAGTCTACTGCTATTGCTATTGCTATTGCTATTATTGCAGTAGAGTCTCCCCTTTCGGGGTCTTTTTGTGAGGGTGGGAGGGGGGCAGAAATTCCAACTTGGGGGTCTCCTTTGGCCTCCTGGTGGGGGGCTTTGGGCGAAGGCTGGAGGGAAGAGCCGCTGGTGGGGAAGAGTCGGAGGGCCTCGTTCCAGTGGGACTGCATCATGGCCTGGAACTGGCTGACCATCTCAGCCCGTTGAGCCTCCAGGCGCCGGTATCTGGCCTTGCACTTCTGCAGGTCTTCCCTCTGCTTGGAAAGCCCATGCTCCTAGTCCTCACTGAGGTGCTTCTGCTGAGCCTTCTTCTCAGTCAGATCCAATTTGAGCTGTTTTGCCAACTCTTTCTCCTGGTAGCTGCTTAGCTCCAGCAACTGCTTCCTGTTGGGGGCGCTAAGGAGCCCAGGCAGGCAGGGGAGGAGGGGCTGGGAAGGGAGGGGCAAGTAAAGGCAGGTGAGTGACATCGAGTCGGCCATGCCCATCCAGTCATATGACCACCTAGCCACGCCCACCCAGCCGGTCATTAGGCAGATCATATTAGTGGTCCGCAGGATTTAAAATTATGAATTTAATGGTCCCTGAGGTCCGAAAGGTTGGTGACCCCTGGACTAGATGATCTCCAAGGTCCCTTGCCAACTCTGTTATTCTATGCTCTAACTTTGAACCCCACCCAGGAAAAACAATTTAAAAGAAAAACCCTTCTCCATCCTTTTACTATGAACTCCGAGAAGGGTTTTAAAATGGAAGGAGAGGTGCATTGCGCAACGACCATTAAGTGCAACCATTATCCGGTCAGCAAATTCAGTGTAAACTAATGTTAGGGGATGTTTAGGCAGCGGTAAACAACAACTGACTTTCAGCTCCATCTCAAGACCAATCAATTAAGATTTGGCAAGATCTAGCTAATAAATAAAGAAGAGATTTTGCTTTAGGATTAAGAGAGGCTGATCTTCCAACCTTCGTTCTTTCTCTGGTCATCGGTTTCAAGCGGAGGTTGTGTGAATGCACAACTTTCAAAGTTTGAATGTTGTAAGTCGCTCGGAGTCACTTAGGTGTGAATCGGGTGACTCTGTAAATTTAATAAATTTATATATAGCCACCTTTATTATTATTATTATACAATTGTATCACAGCGGCCAGTTGTTTTGCTGGATTTGGCATTGGTTACTAGTTGGGCCCCACCCAGGGGCCTAGGACGTCGTAACGTATTTTCGTAATATGCGTGCAGATCCAAGCAGTGTGGCTTTTTGCATCTGACTGATGGTGATTTTGTCAATTTTTAACTGTTTATTATTATTATTGTTGTTGTTGTTGTTGTTATTTTACAAATAACTCAAGACGACGAACATATCCAGTGCAACGGATGACTAGCCTTTTTCCCTCCCCCTTTCATGGAATTCTTGCATCACTTTAGATTTTGGTTGTATCCCCTTGGAGGAAAATAAAAATAAAATAAAATAACACAATAAAATAAAAGAATAAAAGATTAAAAGTAAAATAGAATAGAATAGAATAAAGTAAAGTAATAAAATAAAGTAAAATAATAATAGCAAAAGAAAACAATAAAGTGAAATAAAAAATAAAATAATAAAATAAAATAAAATGAAGCAAAACTAAAGTAAAAAGAAGTAATATAAATTAAATAATAAACTAAAATAAAGTAAAATAATACAAAATAAATTAACATAAAGTAACATACAATAATAAAGTAAACTAACAAAATAAAATAATAAAATAAAGTAAAATAATAATAAATAATAAATAATAATAATAAAACAAAAGAATAAAGTAAAATAAGTGAGATCATTCGCCGGTACGGAATTAAATACCACCAGTATGTGGACGATACTCAATTGTATTTGTCCGCCCCGTGCCAACTCAGTGAAGCGGTGGAAGTAATGTGCCAGTGCCTGGAAGCTGTCGGGGTCTGGATGGGAATGAACAAGCTTGCGCTCAACCCTGACAAGACTGAGTGGCTTTGGATGCTGCCCCCCCAAAGATAGTCCAGATATTCCATCTTTAAACCTGGGGGGTGAAATCTTACACCCCTCAGAGAGGGCTCACAACTTGGGTGTTCTCCTGGATCCGCAGCTGACCTTAGAACACCATCTGTCAGCTGTGACCAGGGGAGCTTTTGCCCAGGTTCACTTGGTGCACCAGTTGCATCCCTATCTGGACCGGGAGGCACTCCAAATGGTCACTCACGCCCTCGTCACCTCAAGGCTCGACTACTGTAACGCACTCTACAGCGGGCTGCCCTTGAAAAGTGTTTGGAGACTACAAATGGTCTAGAATGCAGCCACGCGAGCGATACTGGGTGTACCTAGATACACCCATGTTACACCTATCCTCCGTGAGCTGCACTGGCTCCCTATCGGTCTCCGAACACACTTCAAGGTGCTGGTTATTACCTTTAAAGCCCTACATGGCCTAGGACCTGGATATCTCCGTGACCGCCTCCTGCAACATACCTCCCAGCGCCCAATAATATCGCACATGGTGGGCCTTCTCCGGGTGCCATCGACTGCACAATATCGTCTGGCGGCTTCCCGGAGGAGAGCCTTTTCTGTAGCTGCTCCAACCCTCTGGAACGACCTCCCCCCTGAAATCTGGACCCTTCCCACTCTCTCGGCCTTCCGAAAGTCTGTTAAGACCTGGCTGTTCCGGCAGGCCTGGGGCTGCTGATCTTGATTGACCTTCAGCCCCACTAAGATCGAGTGTATATTGTGTCCTTTTTTAATTCGTTCTGCCTTATATTTTAAATTTTTAATATCTTCTCTTTTAAACTGTTTTTAAGTCCTCCGCGATTGGTCGGCATACAAATTGATTAAAATTGAAATTGAAATAAAAAATAAAAGAAAGTAAAATAAAATAACTAAATTAAATTAAAATAAAATGAAGTAAAACTAAACTAAAGTAAAATAATACAAAATAAAGTAACATAAAGTAACATGAAATAATAAAGTAAACTAACAAAATAAAATAATAAAAAAGAAAGTAAAGTAAAATAATAATAGTAAAAGAATAAAGTAAAATACAAAAAAATAAAGTAAAATAAAATGATTAAACTAAAATAAAGGAAAACAAAGTAACATAAAATAAAATAATAAACTAAAGTAAAATAAAATAAAGTAAAATAATAGGAAGTAACACAAAGTAACCTAAAATAACATAAAATAATAAACTAAACTAACAAAATAAAATAATAAAATAAGGTAAAATAAAAAATAACAATGCAATAAAATAAGGAAATGAAATGAAATGAAATAAAGCCATGGGAAACCCACCCATCCAGCATGCATAGCTCTGCATTTGGATGCCTTGCTGATGTGACCATTCCTTCCACCTCGCCTGCACCACCAGCTACAACTCAACAAATTTGTCCTGAGGGCTCATGATTAATTCCTGCCCATAAACTTTTTGATGAGTCTGTGAACTCACAACACGTTGCTACTCCAGGGGAACAAAAGTGCTTAGCAGGCAAAACACACACATACACGGAGTGTGCAGGCACACAATGGAAGCTCAAGGAAGAACCACCAAACTCCACGTCCACCTCTCCATTTTTTGTAGTTGCTGCAAAAGCCACAGCAGATACAGTCCTTGACTCACAATCATTTGTTTACGGACCGTTCGAAGCACTGAAAAAAGTGACTTATGACTGTTTTTCACACAGGAGGAGGAGGAGAGGAGGAGGGAGGAGGAGGAGGAGGGAAGGGGAGGAGAGGAGGAGGAGGACCAGGAAAAAGAGAAGGAGGAGGAGGAGGAGGAAGAGGAGAGGAGGAGGAAGAGAAGGAGGAGGAGAAGAAGAGGAGGCAGAAAGGAGAAGGACGAGGACGAGGAAGAAGAGAAGGAGCAGGAGGAGAAGGAAGAAAAAGAGGAGGAAGGGAAGAAGAGGAGGAGGACAAGGAAGAAAAGGAGGATGAGGAGAAGATGAAGCAGAAGGAGGAGGAGAAGAAGAGGAGGCAGAAAGGAGAAGGAGGAGGCCGAGGGAAGGAGCAGGAAGAAAAAGAGGAGGAAGAGAAGAGGAGGAGGACAAGGAAGAAAAGGAGGAGGAGGAAGAGGAGAAGTGGATGAAGAGAAGGAGGAGGGGAAGAAGAGGAGGTAGAAAGGAGAAGGAGAAGGAGGACGAGGAAGAAGAGAAGGAGCAGGAGGAGGAGGAAGAGGAGAGGAGGAAGAGAAGGAGGAGAAGAAGAAGAGGAGGCAGAAAGGAGAAGGAGGACGAGGAAGAAGAGAAGGAGCAGGAGGAGGAAGAAAAAGAGGAGGAAGAGAAGAAGAGGAGGAGGACAAGGAAGAAAAGGAGGAGGAGGAGAAGATGAAGCAGAAGGAGGAGGAGGAGAAGAAGAAGGGGAGGCAGAAAGGAGAAGGAAGAGGAAGAGAAGGAGTAGGAAGAAAAAGAGGAGGAAGAGAAGAGGAGGAGGACAAGGAAGAAAAGGAGGAGGAGGAAGAGGAGAGGAGGATGAAGAGAAGGAGGAGGGGAAGAAGAGGAGGTGGAAAGGAGAAGGAGGACGAGGAAGAAGAGAATGAGCAGGAGGAGGAGGAAGAGGAGAGGAGGAAGAGAAGGAGGAGAAGAAGAAGAGGAGGCAGAAAGGAGAAGGAGGACGAGGAAGAAGAGGAGCAGGAGGAGGAGGAAGAAAAAGAGGAGGAAGAGAAGAAGAGGAGGACAAGGAAGAAAAGGAGGAGGAGGAGGAGATGAAGCAGAAGCAGAAGGAGGAGAAGGAGAAGAGGAGGCGGAAAGGAGAAGAACGAGGAAGAAGAGAAGGAGCAGGAGGAAGAGGAATAAAAAGAGGAGGAAGAGGAGGAGGACAAGGAAGAAAAGGAGGAGGAGAAGGAGAAGCAGAAGAAGGAGGAGGAGGAGGAGGAGGAGAAGGCTTTTCTTAATATTTTAAATTTGCTTTCTCAAATGTATTGCTACAGGGGGAGGGGGAGGGGGAGGAGAGGAGGCGTATGGGGTCTTTGGTGCTCTTTCAGCTTGGTATTTTTCCTGCAGACCTTTCATTACCAACCTAGGTAACATCATCCGTCCTAATAGAGCACGGGGTTTGCGGAGGCTGCATGAATGAAATTGCTCCATTCGCGTCAATCTGAATATTATCTGTTTTATCGTCTCTTGTTTTATTTCCAGAAGATCTCGAGACCTTCGTCTCTTCACGTTTCAGGGGCTTCTGCTTGCCGCCCAGATTTAGAAGGCCTGGAAACATGGGGGGGGGGGAGAAGAGACATTTTGCTTGGTCACGGCAGAAAAAAACGGAGCGCTAAATGGCTCCTCCGGTTTCAACTTCCCCTCTTTGCGAAATCTTATTTTCCATTTTCCCCGGCATCGGCCCTGATAGCTTTTCTCGGGGTGGTGACCCATATCTCGATGCTTCAATGGGGCTCCTTCACCCCGTCTGCCGGTAGATACGCTGGGACAACCTGATTAAGAAGCCAAGAACCGTTTTCCCTCCCCAGTCTGATTAACACTTGGCCTTTGTTACAATTAGATCTGCTAATGATGGGTGGAGAGAGACCTTCTGTATTGAATTAGCGGTGCCTTCAAACGTGCGATGTGAATTAAATAGGCCCGGCTGTCTGCAAAGTGGATGATTGAATAAGAGGGAGGCAGCCTGGTGCACCTTATCTGGGGAAGGGGCTTGCTAGAACGGGGAAAGGGGTAGAGAACTGGCGAATGGGGTATTTCCACCGGCAAAGGTGGAACCAGCTTGAAAGTTTTGGGAAACCCCACTTCAGACAAATGGTCATCCAACATCTTCTTTAAAACCTCCAGTGTTGGGAGTTCTCACTGTCTGGAAATTTCTCCTTAGAGTTCTAAGTTGCTTCTCTCCTTGATTAGTTTCCATCCGTTGCTTTTTGTTCTACCCTCAGGTGCTTCGGAAAATAGCCTGACTCCCTCTTCTTTGGGGCAGCCCCTGAGATATTGGAAGCCTGCTATCCTGTCTCCCCCAGTCTTTCTTTTCATTAAACTAGACCTACCCAGTTCCTGCAACTGTTCTTCATCTTTTTTACACCGTAGCGACCGAAACCGAATGCAGTATTCCAAGTATGGCCTTACCAAGGCCTTATAAAGTGGCATTAACCCTTCACATGAATTGAATAGAATAACAGTGTTGGAAGGGACCTTGAAGGTCTTCTAGTCCAGTGTTTTTCAACCACTGTGCCGCGGCACACTAGTGTGCCGTGACATAGTGTAAGGTATGCCGTGGGAAAAACACTTTATATATAGTCAATATAGGCACAGAGTTAATTTTTTTTAACATTTTCTAATGGTGGTGTGCCTCGTGATTTTTTTCATGAAAAAAGTGTGCCTTTGCACAAAAAAGGTTGAAAAACACTGTTCTAGTCTAACCAGGAAACCCTACACCACTTCAGACAAATGGTTATCCAAATCTTCTTAAAAGCTTCCAGTGTTTTTAAGTGACCAGTGACCATTTAAAACTTCTGGAGGCAAGTTGTTCCATTGGTTAATTGTCCTCACTGCCAGGAAATTTCTCCTTAGCTCTAAGTTGCTTCTCTCCTTGATTAGTTTCCACCTTCTTGTTCTACCCTCAGGTGCTTTAGAGAATAGCCTGACTCCCTCTTCTTTGGGACAGCCACACAAATATTGGAACATGGCTATTATGTCTCCCCTAATCCTTTTTTCGTTAAATTAGACATACCCAGTTTCTGCAATCGTTCTTTATATGTTTTAGTCTCCAATCCCCTAATCCTCTTTGTTGCTCTTCTCTGCACTCTTTCTAGAGTCTCAACATCTTTTTTACATTGTGGTGACCAAAACTGGATGCCGTAACCCAAGTGTGACCTTACCAAGGCATTATAAAGCGGTATTAACCCTTTACGTGATCTTGATTCTATCCCTCTGTTGATGCAGCCTAGAACTGTGTTGGCTTTTTTGGCAGCTGCTGCACACAGCTGGCTCCTATTTAAATGGTTGTCCACTAGGACTCCAAGATCCCTCTCACAGTCACTACTATTGTTGTTGTTTTTAAACAACCCTCCAAAATCTTGTTTATGGTGATATAGAAGCTCCCCCTTGTGGGTAGAATAAAGCAGGGCTGTGTGCCAACTTGGAAAGAAAAAAAAGGTTTTCCATGAATTAGAACACTATTATAATGTGTCCATATAAACATAGCTTTAGAATTGTGTCTAAATCACAGATAGATAGATGATAGATAGATAGATAGATAGATAGATAGATAGATAGATAGATAGATAGATAGATAGATAGATAGATAGATAGATAGATAGAGATAGATTAGATAGATAGATAGATAGATAGATAGATAGATAGATAGACAGACAGACAGACAGAAGAAATCAAGCAAAATATTGCACTCAGTTTGTTTCTGAATCATTGAATCAAATGGAAATTGTTTTTCCAATTCAACTTCAGTTGGATTCAATCAATCCTCCGAATTAAATTGGGTCCAATCCACCCCTATCCCTGGTCCCTGCTGTGCTGCATTCACAAGACCCGTGTGTATTTGGTTTGTCAGCAGAAGGGTGGAGTTAAACTCAGCTTTCCCCAACAATCCCCCCCCAAGCTGTCACTCAAAACCCAACCCTCTGGCGTTCACCACCTTTGCACCAAAGAATGTCTTGCATTAAACCGAAGGCTTCGGAGCTGGGAATCAGGGCTGTTTTGATTGATTGCCTGCTTAAAGCCGGCGAAAACGGCATTGATTAGCCAGGCCTAATTACCATATCGTTAGCATTGACACCCCCACCCCAACCCCCAAGGCCGGACTAGAGGATGCAAATGATGGCGATGGATTAAGAAAGCGCACAGGCTCAGGAAAATCAGTCCTAAAAAAGAGACGTTTCAGGAGGCGAAAGAGCAGAGCAAAAGTTCTGCCATGAGAATGTTCTATTTCTATTCTAATTCTAATTCTAATTCTTATCCTATCCTATCCTATCCTTCCATTTCATTCCACTTTCTATAGTCTATTCTATTCTGTTCTTATTCTATTCTTATTCTATTCCATTCTATTCTTATTCCATTCTATTCTTCCAATCCATTCCATTTTCTATATTCTATTCTATTCCATTCCATTTTCTATATTCTATTCTATTCCATTCTTCCATTCCACTTTCTATATTCTATTCTATTCCATTCTTCCATTCCACTTTCTATATTCTATTCTTCCATTTCATTCCACTTTCTATATTCTATTCTATTCCACTTCTTCTATTCTGTTCTTATTCTATTCTTATTCTATTCCATTCTTCCATTCCACTTTCTATATTCTATTCTATTCCATTCCATTTTCTATATTCTATTCTATTCCATTCTTCCATTCCACTTTCTATATTCTATTCTTCCAATCCATTCCATTTTCTATATTCTATTCTATTCCACTTCTTCTATTCTGTTCTATTCTATTCTATTCTTCCATTCCACTTTCTATATTCTATTCTATTCCATTCCATTCCATTCCACTTTCTATATTCTATTATATTCTACTCCTATTCTACTCTACTCTAATTATGTTCTGTTCTATTCTATTCTATTCTATTCTACCCTACCTGAATTCTATTATGTTATGTTCTATTCTTATTCTTATTCTCCTTCCTTCCAACCTTCCCTTCCAATCTTCCTATGATTCTATGTTCTAAGCAGCGTCTCACTCTTGTGATTGTGCTCTATCACTGGAGGCTTTCCAGAAAAGATAGCAATAGCAATAGCAGTTAGACTTATATACCGCTTCATAGGGCTTTCAGCCCTCTCTAAGCGGTTTACAGAGTCAGCATATATTGCCCCCACAGTCTGCGTCCTCATTTCACCCACCTCAGAAGGATGGAAGGCTGAGTCAACCTTGAGCCGGTGAGATTAGAACCGCTGAACTGCAGATAGCAGTCAGCTGAAGTGGCCTGCAGTACCGCACCCTAACCACTGCGCCACCTGGGAGATCATTAGTCCAGGACAGTACAAGATCTCCTGCCTTGGGCAGAAGTTTGGACCTGAAGACCCCCAAGGTCTTGAGTTGTTCGCCGCCCTGAGTCCCTCCCGGAGAAGGGCGGCATACGAATAAACTAAATTTGAAATCTGAAGGTCCCTTCCTGCCTTAGGATTCTATTATTCAAATAGGGTGGGTATGTTAAGCATGCTTTTTTTGGGGGGGACGACAAAATAAACAAAAGCGGATCTTCTTCCTTTGCCCTTGGGGTGTCCTGGTCTTCTCGGGCTAATCCGTTGCAGGTTGGTGACTCCCTCTGCACCCCGAACGAAAGGTGATGCCTGCCCCCCCCCCTCTCTCTTCCCCTTCTTCTAAAAAACCTTCGCTGATGTTTTCTATTTCAGCACCGTAAATCATTCATCCCGTATCAAATTCTCATCTGCTCCTTGGCAGCGCTTGCGAGACTGAAACACTAGGCATCGGTCCAGACCCAGAACCCAAACTTAGAGGATGTTAAAACTCGCTTCGGCTTTCCCTTTTCAACTTTTTTTTTTAAAGGACGCACACCTGTCAATCAATCACGATTGACGGCGATCAGCACACTCTCTCTCAGTGGAGAAAGAATGGCTAATTCAGGTTTCGCTAAAAACCTGAAACCGGTGAATCCGGCTTAGCAAATTCCTGTTGCTCAGCAAGGCAGTTGTTATGTGTCGTTTTGCCCCGTTTTACGACCTTTCTTGCCACAGTTGTTAAGCGAAGCAATGCAGTTGATGATAAGCTAATGACCTGGTTGCTAAGTGAATCTGTCTTCCCCATTGACTTTGCTTGTCAGGAGGTATTCTTGTTTGTTTTCTTGGAGACGTTTTGTGACCCAACTAGATAACATCATCAGTGCTGCCGAGTGTGGTTTGTTCCGTGTAGGCTTCCCCAGCAGCACGAAGCCGAGTCCTCGTCCCGACAAACCCCTTTTATTTAATAGACAGTGAATTCCCCTCCAGCAAAGTGTTTCCTCTCCCACCGTCTTTCAAGAGAGTTCACAATTACCAACCTTGATCAGGCTTGGAGAGTGGCCAGGCCGATATCTTTCAGACGCCGCAATACTTGGCAAGAATGCAGGAAGGAACTAATGGTCTCCTGCAAACTCCACTCCCCTTTCTCCCCTCTTTTATTCCCTTTGGGAAGGCCCATTCACCATCCACCTGTGGCCTTACTCCCAAGCCGACCCCTCTTCTTTAGCTGTTCCCTTCATCTGGCAACTCTGCGCATGCGCACACTGGGAACAGGCTCCAGCTGTTCTTCTGCCTCACTGATGTCTGACTCCGAAGGCAGCTGATAACTGTCAGATGGCCCTGGCCCCCTCTCTGCCTCCGACACAGAGCCCTCATCAGAGCCTTCCCCAGACTCCAGGACTGACCCATCTTCCTCCACAACCTCCTCACTGTCCGAATCTACTGCCAGCTCTGCTGGCTGCTGGCGGGCCACAACAGTAGGTCACAAAAAGAGATCATGTGACCTCCGGGACACTGCAACCGTCATAACTACGAGTCGGTTACCAAGCATCTGAATTTTGATCACCTGTGTATAGTTGGCAACTTTCTTCGTTTTTGACTCTCGTGTAGATTTCTCTCTCCTCTCTCTCTCTCTCCCTCCCTCCCTCTCCCACCAAAACAAACAAACTTTATGAACAAAAAACCTTTCTAAACACCCCCCCTCTCCAACGTAGACAACACAGCAAAGCAATTTGCATATTAATGGAGAGCGAGCAAACCGGGCAGGAATCCATGAGCAAATACAGGATTAATCGAGGAAGCTTCGCTTTTGAAATTGTTCTCAAGACCCCCAACCACAACTCCAAAGATAATAACCAGGTAACTTGAGCCCCTTCGGAAGCAAGGCTGAGCCCCTGAACCCCCAAACATGCTCAGCATTTGCTCCGTGATTTTTTTTTTAAAGGGGCGTAGTATTTCCACCCCTGATGTGCACAGAGCCGCTGAAATGGATCGGATGGATTGATTTGTCATAAGTATAATCTTTATTGTCCTTGTACTTAAATACAACGGAATTGGTTGCCTCAAAAGAGTGGCGAATAAAAAAGGAAAACTTTAAAAAGGAAAACGGTCTCGTCACATTGACGCTCAGGCGTTCCAGCAGTTCTGTGTTCCAAAATAGTTTATTTTCTTTCTTCCCCCCTCCCTTTTTAATCATCATCACAGAACGTTCTCGAACTTGTAACTGGGCTTATAACCCAGTTCCAAAGTCCTGAGAGCCGTCATCGGCCCTTGTGGTGACATGACTGCGTTATGGGTACTGGGAAAGATTTCCCACCAACACGGACAGTGCGAGACATGAAAATATAAACGGAGAGCAAACCGTACCTCCTCCTATCACTGATGATGTAACCTAATTTGGTAATGAGAAGTCTGCAAGGAAAACAACAACAATGACCAAGCTCTGAGAGGAAGAGCCAAGGAACTCACAGTCCTCCTCCTCCTCCACTCTGCAAAACCCAATCCCTTCTGCAGCACTGATGATGTTCCCTAGATGGGTCATGAAATGCCTGCAAGAAAACAACCAAGCTCCGGGAGAATCAAAAACCTGGCACCCTTTCCATTGTCCAAAACAAGTCAGCCTTGTTCTAGGAAACCACTTGTCAGGCCTGCAAATATATTCCTTTTATAATTTTGGCCTGCCACACTTTCTCTTATTTCATTATGCTGTTTCATTAGTATAGTTGATGGGAGGGGGGAATAGAAAGGAGGAGGATTGTGGAATGTGTTGTTGTTATTCTTTCCTAGAAGACCAAGGTCATCTTTTGTCTCCGCACCTTTGCACCTGACCGGGAGCAGCTGGGTGTAGATGCCAGCGTGGAAGAAGAAGATTGGACCATGTGATGGATTGTGAGTGTGGGGACAAGATCATGAACTGGGTGGGGATTCTGATGTAATTCCCAGAATTGGGATTAACAGAGATGTGCTAAGATGTCTGATTTATTAAATTGGAACTTTAAGGATCGTTTTGCCTTGGACTCTGATTTAATTCTACATGATACTTGGAATGCTGACACCACTATCTCTAGGCATCCTCATTGCAATTTAGGAGACTTTAAAATTTTGCTTCTTAGCTCTGGCCTTTTCATATATTCCTGTCCTCTCTTGGCTTAGCCTTTAATACATTCATATTTCTCATTTTTAATTATGCCTCAATGATGCCTTTTATTGTATTTTTGGAAGCTGCCCACTGTTGTTCAGGGAGTGGTGGCATGAAATAAATTTTGTAAATTAAAAAAAATAAAATAAAAATCCATCCATCACGGTGGTGGAGAGCGACGAAGGGGGTGGGGGTGGGAAGAAAAACATGCATACTTAGCATGTAATGCCGACAATAAATTTGCAGCGTTTCGCTTTTGCATCTGCAATATGACACAATTTGCCTCCCCCCGCCCCCAGAAGGGATGCCACCATGAAAGAGAAATGGGGGGGAAGGGAAGATACAACTCGGCAGGCGTTATTTTTAGAAACAACAGCCCCTTTCGTGATGGGATGAAATTGGAATATTCCAGGCCTTCTATTGGTTGAGGAACTTTTGAGAGTGTCTATCAAAACATTAATATCAATTTGGGGGCTCATATTCCAATTTTTTTAATAAGGACGCGGTGGCTCTGTGGCTAAGACACTGAGCTTGTCGATTAGAAGCTTGGCTGTTCGGTGGTTCGAATCCCCAACGCCGCGTAACGGAGTGAGCTCCTGTCACTGGTCCCAGCTTCTGCCAACCTAGCAGTTCAAAAGCACATTAAAAATGCAAGTACAAAAATAGGAACCCACTTTGATGGGAAGGGAACAGCATTCCGTGGGAAGTGTAAAGGTTCCCCCGCAGATATGAGCTAGTCGTTTCCGACTCTAGGGGGCGGTGCTCATCTCCGTTTCAAAGCCGAAGAGCCAGCGCTGTCCAAAGACGTCTCCGTGGTCACGTGGCCAGCATGACTCAACACCGAAGGCGCATGGAACGCTGTTCCCTTCCCACCAAAGGTGGCTCCTATTTTTCTACTTGCATTGTTACCGTCCTTTCGAACTGCTAGCTTGACAGAAGCTGGGACGAGTCACGGGAGCTCCCTCCGTTACGCGGCGCTAGGGATTCGAACCACCGAACTGCCAACCTTCTGATCAACAAGCTCAGCTTCTTAGCCACTGAGCCACAATTAATCAGAGGAATAAGTTGGCTTTGGAAACTGTGGGTGCTCCGTCACTGGAGGTTTTCAAGAGACTGGGCAGCCATTGGCTCTCCTGCTTGAGCAGAAGTTTAGTCTAGAGGACCTCCCAGGCCCCCGCCTGACCTTGTGATTCTGTGTTCTAATCCTGACCGATGTTTGGGCAAGCAGCTGAGGGCAGTGCTCTCTGCAGATGGCCACGAGGCTTGCTGAGTCATCTTCCTTGGCTTGCTTCTGATGAGTGAGCATCTTTCTGAGGCTGTTTCACCTTTGCCCTGTCCACTAACTTGTTCTTCAATAATGAAAGCCCAGCAATGTTGCGGAATAATTTTATGTCAGCAGAAGGGAACGTCTTCGACCGACTTCCCGTAACTGCCTGTTTTGCAAATGTGCTTCTTTACCCCAACAGAGAAAGGTGCTTCTATCTCAAGATACTTCTGATTTTGCAGTAGGGCCTGTCCTTTCGGGAAACTAGGAGTTAAGATGGTTGTTAGGTTGACAATGCTAATAACGCCCACAATTTAAAAAAAAAAAAGACAATGAGAGCATCGTTTGAATGCTGTTGGCATTGACAAGTTCACCGCCCGTCAATTGCATGAAAGGCCAGCTTTTCTCGTGTTGGGAGAAATGTCCTTCTGGGTTCAGCTCCAAGTGGGGGAAAAGCGACTGGAAAAATGGAGGCTGCTTGGAAAGATGGTTTTTAATAGTGGACAGGATCCCGTGGCTGTTTCTATCTCAAGATACTTCTGATTTTGCAGTAGGGTCTGTCCTTTTGGGAAAACGAGGAGTTAAGATGGTTGTTAGGTTCACATGTTAACAATGCCCGCAATTTAAAAAAAAAAAGACAATGAGAGCATTGTTTGAATGCCGTCGGCATTGACAAGTTCACCGCCCGTCAATTGCATGAAAGGCCAGCTTTTCTCATGTTGGGAGAAATGTCCTTCTGGGTTCAGCTCCAATTGGGGGAAAAGACACTGGAAACATGGAGGCTGCTTGGAAAGATGGTTTTTAATGGTGGACAGGATCCCGTGGCTGTTTCTATCTCAAGATACTTCTGATTTTGCAGTAGGGTCTGTCCTTTTGGGAAAACGAGGAGTTAAGATGGTTGTTAGGTTGACATGTTAACAACGCCCGCAATTTAAAAAAAAAAAGACAATGAGAGCATCGTTTGAATGCCCGTCGGCATTGACAAGTTCACTGCCCATCAATTGCATAAAAGGCCAGCTTTCCTCGTGTTGGGAGAAATGTCCTTCTGAGCTCAGCTCCAAGTGGGGGAAAAGACACTGGAAACATGGAGGCTGCTTGGAAAGATGGTTTTTAATGGTGGACAAGATCCCGTGGCTTGAGGTCTTGAACAGAAAAGGGGGAATCCCATCCTTCCAGATGTTGGGTGAAGAAAAGGGAGCGAGATGCTGAAAGTCCCTGGTTTTATGCCCTCTCTGGCCTTGTATTCTAATTGATTGTCAGATTCCCATGCGGCCGTCTCTCGGCTGCGTTTTGAGTTTGGTTGAGCATTGCTTTTTCCCAGGTGCCCTGTGGTGAGAGGGCTAAAGGGCTAATACTATCATGCCTTAATCCCATCACCCTGGAGCTGAACCGGGGATATCTTTGTTCTGTAGAATAGACTGGCTCAGGCCTTTAAATGGCCCATTGACAAAGGTGAGAGCTATTAAGAGTGAGTCTTGTTTCCTGCCTAAAAACATGCTTCTCTGTGTCTGATCCAGAGAAGTAGAATATTCTGCCTTTTCAATATTTCCCCAGGATATTTCATTTTTTCTAGGAGAGGGGTGGGGGGCTACCTTCCCACACTCAGAGCAGCTGAAACCCTGCAACGATACTTCTACCACCACCAAACCTCTACGTCTGCCAACATCTGTCTGGGAAGGACTCAACGGGTAGACAGAGACGTCAAATCCAGTCTGAACATCTGTGCGACAAGCTATTTTTGATTCCTCAAGGAATGGCAAGGGGAGGGAAATATCTGAAGTTGGTATTCCTTCAAAGTTCAAATTCTACGATTGTTATCTAACCTGTCTCACATAGAAGGACTCAAAGTGTTAATTATTCATTTGGGAATTTAACAAATAAACAGTGCAAATTTGTTGATCATTCCATGCAGGAGGATTTATGGAGAGACCAGGAAGGCTGATGACATACCACATACGTCACAATTCCATAGTAGCTTATGTTCTCGTCTCTGACTCGGAGGATTTTAATACAGGTTGTCCTCAACCTACGACCACAAATTGATGCTGTTAAGTGACTTGTGCTCCGTTTCACAACTTGATTTGCCGCATAGGTTAAGCGAATCCCTGCGGTTGTTAAATTAGTCGCACGGTTGTTCAGCGAATCTGTTTTTCCCCAGATCGTCGGAAGGTCGCAAAGGGAGGTCGCCTGACCCTAACCGTCATCAATGGGAGTCAGTTGTAATTTGAGGACTCGTCGTAATTTGAGGACTCCCTGCACAGAGTTTGAGTCCTGCTCAATGTAGAAAGCCATAACATCCTTGATTTTTTCTGGGCTTAGAGCAGGAGTCGGCAACCTTTAAAAAATCAAAGAGCCATTTCGACTCATTTCCCACGGAAAAGAAAACATCGGGAGCTGCCAAAACTTTCCCGTGATTGACAATTTCCTGAGGGGCCACAAAACTAGCATATGTAGTTGAATTAAATGTTCTGCTTTCCTGTGAAACTTTCCTTTTCTTGGATTTATCCATGGTTGGCCTTACTGGGAGTTGAAAAGCTCAATAAATACATGCCGACAGTTCAGTGGTGGGTTTCAAAAAATTTTGGAACTTACTCTGTGAGTGTGGCCTCCTTTGTGGGAATGGCTTGCCGGCCATGTGACCTGGTGGGAGTGGCTTGCCAGCCATGTTTCTCTCTCTCTCTCTCTTTCCTTCCTTTTGTCTCTGTCCCTTTTTTTCTTTCATCTCTCACTCTTTTTCTTTCTTTTTTTATTTATTATTTCTTCCTTTCTTTCTCTTTCTCTCTGTGTCAGTCTCTCACTGTGTGTGTGTTTGTGTGTGTGTGTCAGTGGTGGGTTTCAAAAAATTTTGGAACCTCTTCTGTAGGTGTGGTCTGCTTTCCGGGTCTACTGGTGGAACCTCTTCTAACCGGTTCGGTAGATTTGACGAACCGGTTCTACCGAATAGGTGCGAACTGGTAGGAACCCACCTCTGCATTGTCGCACATTGGCGGTTTTGACGCATATTTTGAGTGACAGGCGCCGTAGCAAAGGGATGAAAGAGCCACAGGCTTAAGAGGGTTGTGTGAACCCATCCTTGTGCTCTGGAAGCTCCCACCCTCCTTCCCCTTCTTCCTCTCCCTGCCTAGTTGAAGAGTTGATAGGTGTAGGACATTTAATATAATGTTGGTTGCTCCAACACGGAAGGTTTTTAAGAAGAGACTAGACATCAGCATATCTCAAGGATCATTCAGATGAGAAATGCAAGCTGGAATGGAGAAGATGGATTGATTGCATTCAAAATAAATATGGGACTAAGAAACCTCAGATAGCTTATGAATGAACGAACAAGGAATGTTACAACTTCTCTAAAGTTAGCTTTACAAAAGGGGAGTTAAAATACAAGCGAGGGATGATGCTAAAGTTAGTTAGTTTATTTTAGTATATGGTTGCTAAATGTTTATACCCTGTATTTGCTCTGGGATGTTGTGGGGGGAAGGGGGGGTCGGGGTGGGGGATGGAGGGTATATAATTGTAAAACTCATTAAAACTTTTAATAAAAAAAGAAGAGACTAGACAACCATTTTTTGAAAAGGTATAGTTTCCTTCTTGAGTGGGGATTGGACTAGAAGGCTTCCAAGGTCCCTTCCAACTGTCTGTATATTTATGTCGTTCTGGGAAGAACATCTGGAGAACTTCACAGCGACCATCCTTAAAGGTTCTACCAACCATCACCCAGGCTTTGACACTTCTGGTATTGGGAAATTAATCGGTAACCAGCACAGACCCCACCCCACCCCTCCTCAGACCTTTGATGAAGTCAATTGAGCCTTTTTTTCCCTGTCTGGTTCTGTCTTCTGGCAGGAGATGCTTTGTCCTGTCCTCTGTCCACACTCACTCCGGAGAGCCTTTGATGGATTAATCTTCTGCAAAGATCGATCCATAATTTTTGCTGAGCTGTTCACTCCACCACGCAGGACCCAGAGGGATTCAGATTTTCTTTGACAAGGCGAGGGGCACCTGATTAAAACCCAGGGCGGAAAATTCCATGTGGGAACAGCTGGGAGAGGGAGAGGGAGAGGGAGAGGGAGAGGGAGAGGGAGAGGGAGAGGGAGAGAGGGAGAGAGGGAGGGAGGGAGGGAGGGAGGGAGGGAGGGAGGGAGGGAGGGAGGGAGGGAGAGAGAGAGAGAGAGAGAGAGAGAGAGAGAGAGAGAGAGAGAGAGAGAGAGAGAGAGAGAGAGAGAGAGAGAGAGAGAGAGGATCCCTCCTCTGTGTGGTCATTAATAGACAGATACACCGAGAGGGAGACTTGGTGAATGAACGGATGGATAGATGATACATGAGATAGATGGAATCGATAGCTGGAAGATAGATAGATGGATGGATGGATGGATGGATGGATGGATGGATGGATGGATGGATGGATTGATGGATGGATGATAGATAGCTGGATGGATGGATGGATGGATGGGTGTGTGGATAGATAGATAGATAGATAGATAGATAGATAGATAGATAGATAGATAGATAGAATGAACAGATGGATGGATAGATAGATGGGATATAGACAGATGGATGGATGGGAGATAGATAGATAGATAGATAGATAGATAGATAGATAGATAGATAGATAGACAGACAGACAGACAGACAGACAGACAGACAGACAGTTGGGTGGGTGATAGATAGATAGATAGATAGATAGATAGATAGATAGGAGATAGATAGATAGATAGATAGATAGATAGATAGATAGATAGATAGATAGATGGATGGATGGATGGATGGATGGATGGATGGATGGATGGATGGACGGATGTTTTGGTGGGTGAGAGATAGATAGATGGATAGATGGATGGGAGATAGATAGATAGGAGATAATAAATAGATAGATAGATAGATAGATAGATAGATAGATAGATAGATAGATAGATAGATAGATAGATAGATAGATAGACAGACAGACAGACAGACGGATGGACGGGTGGGTGAGAGATAAACAGATGGATAGATGGGAGATAGATAGATAGATGATAGATGATAGATAGATAGATAGATAGATAGATAGATAGATAGATAGATAAAACGGACAGCCATGGGCAGTCAAGCAAACAGTCTATTAGCGGAATATAAGCACCCCTCCCTTCTGCTCCCATCATTAGTGCCCCAGCTTTTAACGAAACAAAGACCAGCTTTGTTTGGTCTCTTCCTCTATTTCCATACCCCCCTCCCCCACCCCACCCCCATTCACAAGGTGACTTTGCCATCTCTCTCTCCCCCCCCCCCTCTCTTCTGAAAGAGAAAAGAAGACAACCGTCTACTTTTGATATCCATGATTCATCTGCAGGACCTTGGCACCCACTCCCAGATCGTTGTCCATCTGTGTTATCTTTTCCATTAAAAAAAACAAAAAACCCAGCATCCTTGTTTTGTTGTGTTGTGCGTTGTTTTCCCTCCCCAACTCAAGTCTGCTTCCGGCAAGACAGAAGCGTTGAGAGTGAAGGAGGACAACGGATGGTTTCGGGACAGAGAGAAAAGAGAGAGAAAGAAAGAGATTTCTTGTCGAGACCTCGCAGCACCGGCTCATTTTAAGCTTTGATTTGGGGTTGACAGACTCCTTGAAGGATGGATCTGAGCGCAGATCCATAATGCATGAGCCTCCCCGCCCACCTACGCGCCCAGCCATCCTTTGGTGGGAGCAGCTGTGCATGCCGGAAAGTTACAATTCTGCATCCCTTGGAAACGATCGCTTTGCAAGGTTCTGTTTGTAAGTACAGCTTCTCTATTGATATGGCTGCGTTGTCTGAAGGCCTTCACACGTGGCTACCACCGTCTGCGCGTTTAGATACAGGTGTTTTGATGGAGGCTTCCCAAGAGCCTGAAGCAAACTCCTGGTCCCGCCAAAAACACCTTGTATTAATTGACTGCGAATTCTGCTCCTTCACATCCAGCAAAGTCTTTCGAGGGAGGATTTACGGTCACAGACCTTATCTGGCTTGGAGAGCTGCCAGGCCTATCTCTGCAAAACCTGGCAAGGAGTCTTGGGGAGTCACGAACCAATGAAGTGAACTAATGGCCTCCTGCAAACTCCACTCCCCTTTCGCTCCTCTTTTACTTCCTCTGGGAGGGGCCATTCCTCGTCCACTTGTGGCCTTACTCCCAAGTCGACCCGTTCTTTAGCTCTTCGTCTGGTTGCTCTATGCATGCACACACTGGGAACAGGCTCCAGCTGTTCTTCTGCCTCACTGATGTCCGACTCTGAAGGCAGCTGATAACTATCAGACGGCTCTGGCCCCCTCTCTGCCTCCGACACAGAGCCCTCAGCAGACCCTTCCCCAGACTCCAGGACTGGCCCATGTTCCTCCCCAGCATCCTCACTGCCTGAATCTGCTGCCGGCTCCACTGGGAGGCCACAACAGGAGAATGGAAAGATTGATATTCTTTGCAGTCCTCTGGTCGTTAGTGCTCTTTCTGAGAATCGCTGAGGCCACTTGCAGGTTTATTTACCTGACTAATGCAACATGGGCGTGGAACTTTCTTGGGCTGCTGAACGGACTGTGTTGTAGAGAGGAGACAGGGGTGTTCGTATCCCTCTCACCGTGTTGAGAGTGGGCTGTTCAACTTTAACATAGACTGCCTCCATGACCCTTCTTTCAAGCCAGCGGTCTTCTCTGTCCAAAAATTTGGACTTTGCTGTCTTCAAAAGAGGGGCCTTTGTCTTTCAAATGCAGGTTGCTGAATCCTGTCCTGATGGGTTTCACTTAACAACTGTCTTGCTTAGCGGCAGAAATGTTGGGTTCAATGGTGGTCCTTAAGTCAAGAGGAACTGGTGCTGTGTGTACAAACTTAATGATTAATTTGTATGCACAGAACAGGTCGTCCTTGACTCACCACCACAATTGAATCCAAATTGTTTTCTCTACAATTTCCCGCAATGCAACATCTTCAGTTTCTTAAGGCCATCAACTATGCTTTGTTGTTGTTAGTTGCAAAGTCGTGTCAGACCGATCGCCACCCCTTGTCAACGTTCCTTCAGGCCTTCCTGTCCTCTACCATCCCCTGGAGTCCATTGAAGCTCATGCCGGCTGCTTTGGTGACTCCATCCAGCCACTTCGTTCTCTGTCAGTCCCTTCTTCTTTTAACCTCAATCTTTCCCAGCATGAGGCTCTTCTCCTTCCTTCTCATTAGGTAGTCAAAGGATTTGAGTTTCCTCTTTAGGATCTTCTAAAGCGCAGTCAGGGTTGATCTCCTCTGATCAGTTGGAGCGCCTTGCAGTCCAAGGGACTCGCAGGAGTCTCCTCCAGCACCAGAGTTCAAAGGCTTCCATTTTTTGACGCTCAGCCTTCCTTATGGTCCACCTTTCACAGCCATCCATAGCAACGGGGAAATTCATAGTATCAGGGTTCCAAATAGCATCCAAAAGTAAATCAGAATCCAAGGGAAAGTGTTGCTCAAAGTTCCAATTTATTAAGAGAGCCAAGTTGGCACATCTAGGAAAACCCGAATCTGAAAGCTTCCCCTTTTTCCCCACCTAATTGAAAGTCCAAGATCTTGCCCCCACACCCACAAGTCCATCCCATGGTCCAATCTCCCACTGCCATGCTGGCAGCTTCCACCCATCCAGTTCCGGTCAGCTGCAGAGACTAAGGATGACCTTGGCTTTCTGGAGAGAATGTTGTTATGGCTACATAGCATCTAACTCCGTACAATCCGCCCTCCCATTTTCCCACTATAGAAAATGCATAGAGATTCCAACCAAGATCTCTGGAAGAGATCCTCTCTAAGCCACAAAGTCAAATTTTTGGTCTTTTTAAGGATTGTGGTTTTTTATTTTTAATGTTATTTTGTCTCACAAATTCAGAAGTTTCCCATCCCTGTTTTTCTGCAGATGAGGAAAGAGGATTTGAACCTTGAAACTCCTGGACCATTCTCATAAGCTAGACGGGACCATTCGTTTTATCTCCAATTGTCCTTGATGTTGACAAAACGCACTCCTAGCTTCCCCAGAGAAATCAGGCACCAATTTTCCCCTCCTGGCCAGCCTGGAATTCTTTTTTTTTTTCCACCCCAAAATGTGAAACCCTTGAAGCGATGGGAAGATAAATGAGGCCGGTTTCTCGAGAGTTTTGCCAAGTTCCTTGGGAGGGATATAAAAGTGAGGTGAGCCTTGATCGCGGCTGCAACATTTTGTTGAGAATTTTTTTCTGGCTTCTGGGAAAAAAAGAAAAGAAAAGGGTATTGATCCAACTTTTTGGGGGGTGGGGAGAAGAGGCTCCTGACAGCCCCTTTCATCTCCTGGCAAAAGGGGCAATTCCCTCCCTGCTTCAGCCTTCAAGGGGAGAGTGGTTAATCCTTGGGCATTGGAAATCTTTCGGTGATCAAAGGAGGCCCTCTGTTTACGACGAGAGCTTTGGAAAAGGGAAAGGGCTTCGGACCACAGACGGTTCAGAAACAGACGCTGGGAAAGGAGGGGATGAGCAGATGGGAGAAGACTGGCCCGAAAAATTTATTCTGGTTTTGCTAGCAGAAAAGTGAGAAGTTGGTAAAGCAAGGAGGTTTAAGAGAAGAGGATTGCTTGCTTGTTTTTCTTCCCTTTGTTTTTCTTTCTTTCTTCCCTTCTCCTTTTCTTTCATTCCTTCCTTTCCCTCCTCTTTTCTTCCTTCTGCCTCTTTTCTTTCTTTCCTTCCTCCTCCTTTTCATTCTTTTTTTCTTCCTTCCCCCTCCCTTTTTCTTCCTTCCTTCCCCTTTTCTTTTCCTTCCTTCCCCCTCCCTTTTTCGTTTTCTTTTCCTTTGTTTCGTTCTTCCCCCACCCTTTTTCTTTTCCTTCCTTCTCCCTTTCTTTCCTTTTTCTTTGTTCCTTCCTTTCCCCTCCCTCCTTCTTTTTCCTCCTTCCTTCTCTCTCTCCCTCTTTTCTTTTTCTTCCTTCCCTTCCTTCATCCCTTCCTCTTCCTCTTTGTTCCTTCTCTTTCTTTCTCTTTCTTTCCTTTCTTACACCTGTCTGGATGTTCTTGACGTGAGTTATGGAAGCCCACCACAAAGTTGCATTCCATCTCCAGTAAAATGACCGTCAAAAAGGACTTGCTAAAGACAGGTGCCAATTTTCAGATCTCCTCTCCGTTGCCCTCCCTCCCCAACGGAATTTGGTCTGTTTAAAAGACGGCCGAACTGTCTTTTTTACCTTCCTGACTTCCCCATCAGCTTTCATCACTGCTATGGGTCAATTCTCTAGTTGCTGCTTCTATTTTTGCTTCAAAGCCTTGACAAGAAGAAAGGGCGACCAGGATAGTGAGCATTTTCTCCCCACCAAAGGACAACACAGAAATAAGGTGGTGGTGGTGGTTTCTCTTTTGATCACCGGCTGTTTGAAGATGTTTGTGTGTCTGTGTGTCTGTGTGTGTGTTGCTTAAAAACAAAACTTACGGTAAAACACAAATCTGCAATATCCTTTGATGGAAAGAGGAAGAACGTTACCGACCAAAGTTCTTCTGTTTTTTTGCAGATAATAATAATAATAATTATCGACATCTCGGAACAGTCTAGCGAACCGCACCGGGCGAAGAAAGACAAAACAATGGCGCCTGAATTTAGGGTTTTTTGTTGTTGTTGAGATAAACAGATTTGGGTGAATGGGGAAGGGGGTCCTGAAATTAACCAAGCATTTTCGCAATGCTAATGAACAATTTGAAAGGGGGGGGGGGGAAGCACCGTTGCTTCTGTTTAATTTCCTTTGGAATAATCAAACCCTTTCCAAAAGACACTAAGTGAATATTGAAGAGGCAGAGAGAAGCAAACTGAATTTAAACAACCTTCCGGAGGAAAATAGTGTTTAACCTGGATCACGGGAGTTTAGCCCTCTGAATTTCAGCCCTTGATAGCACGAAAAGGCCAACTTCACAGAGACACGGCTTCAGACCCCATAAATCTATCCAAGTCTCCATTCAAAAATAAATCCTATATAGATCTGTAATGTACAACCAATGATTTCAATGGTAGTAACTGCCCAAAAAGCCAACACAGTTCTAGGCTGCATCAACAGAGGGAGAGAATCAAGATCACGTGAAGGGTTAATACCACTTTATAAGGCCATGGGAAGGCCACACTTGGAATACGGCATCCAGTTTTGGTCGCCATGATGTAGAAAAGATGTGGAGACTCTGGAAAGAGTGCAGAGAAGAGCAACAAAGATGATGAGGGGACTGGAGGCTAAAACATATGAAGAACGGTTGCAGGAACTGGGTAGGTCTAGTTTAATGAAAATAAGGACTAGGTGAGACATGATAGCAGTGTTCCAATATCTCAGGGGTTGCTTCAAAGAAGGGGGGGGTCAAGCTGTTCTCCAAAGCACCTGAAGGCAGACCAAGAAGCAATGGGTGGAAATTAATCAAGGAGAGAAGCAACTTAGAACAAAGGAGGAATTTCCTGAGAGTGAGACCAATTAATCAGTGGAACAACCTGCCTCCAGAAGTTGTGAATGCTCCAACACTGGGAGTTTTGAAGATGTTGGATATCCAATTGGTCTGAAGTGGTGTAGGGTTTCCTGCTTAGGCAGGGGGTTGGACTAGAAGACCTCCAAGGTCCCTTCCAACTATGCTATTCTTTTCTATACTTGGGGTATTATTTCCAATCAAGGAACTACCAACTCAGACAAGCAAGCTAACAATAAACAACAGTCTAATCAAGGAACTACCAAGTTTGCCCCCTGACAGGACAAGCTACTATTATATAAATTGAGAGCAAGCCCCACTCCCTTCTAGGACTGATGGTTTTACCTAGTTTGGTAATGAAATGTCTGCAAGAAAAATAACCAAGCTCAGAGACTACCAAGGAACCCACAGTCCTCCTCTTTCTCTTTCCCCCTCCTCCACAAACCTTCTAGCATGGATGGTGTTACCTAGTTGGGTAATGAAATGTCTGCGTGAAAACAACCAAGTTTAGTGAACACCAAAGGCCCCAGAGTCCTTTTCCTCCTCCTCCTTTCTTTTTCCTTTTCTTTCCTCCTCTTTTCTCCCACCTTCTTCCTCCTTCCTCCTTTCTTTCTCCTCCTTTCTCCTTCCTTTCTTTCTCCTCTTTTCCCTTCCTCCTTCTCTTTTCTTTCCCCTTCCTCCTCTTTCTCTTTTTCCTCCTCCTTTCTCCTTCTTCCTCCTCCTCCCCCTTCTCTTTCTCCCTCCTCTTTCTTCCTCCTCCCTTCCATAAACCCCTCTCCCTTCTAGCACCGATGATGTTATCTAGTTGGGTAATAAAACATCTTCACAAAAAAACCATTAAGCTGGGACTGCACCAAGGACCCCAAAGTCCTCCTCTCTGCAAACCACCCTCTTTTCTAACACTGTTGACGTTACCTCGTTGGGTAGTGAGACGTCTGCAAGGAAAACAAGGTCAGAGAGCCCCAAGGACCTCGCCCATCTAATTTTAGAAATGGAAATCTCTCGTTCTGGGTTCGAGAGCCAGCAAGTGCCAGATTTAAATGCCTAACTGAGCAAGGAAGAGAGGTCGATGGTTTCCGGAGGCCTGTTTACATCTTTCACCGCCCTTGCTTCTGATACTCCCAAGAAAAACCGGATGAAGACATTCCATCTGCTTCCCTGCAGGGGATCTATGGGGCTAAACTCTTTTGCTGAAATAATTTATGCACGGCAGCCGGGGGGGGAAAAAAAATACAATTCAAGAACTCCTTGATGAGCCGAAAACAAACAGATCGCAAGGGGCAGGTGGCAGCTGTCCAAGGAGCCTTCGAGAAGCATCCAGGAAAGAAGGCAGACCTTCTGTCAAAAATATGTATCGCGTCTTCAAAATTGTCTGCGGGACCGGAGAACTGGATAACGGCCAACGGCAAGACATTATATTTATTCTTTTGGTTTTGTTTTAAATAATAGAACTCCGATCCAAGAAATTACAGGGCAGGTTTGTCTTAAGTTTGGCCTTGAGAAAGGAAGGGGGATGGAAGACCAGAAGGAGGTCAACGGTTGGTTTTGAAGGCAACCAAGAAGACCCAAAGATGCTTCTTTTTCCCAAGAGGCAAGTGGAATTTCTTGTTTTTCTTTGAAGACGTTTTGCTTCTCGTCTGAGAATCTTCTTCGGCTCTGACTGGGTGATGGGGAATGGAAGGATTGATATTCCTTGCAGACAGCTGGTCTTTTGCATCCTTTTAGAGCAGGGGTCAGCAACCTTAAACACTCAAAGAGGCACAAAGGTCCTAATCGGAAGCCCACCGTTCAATTCTGGAGCCAACCAGAAGTCCGGTTCCCCCACCATAGAGTCTCCTCCTAGCGCAGCATCCTTTTTCCTCTGTCGACTGGAAGTCCAGTTCCCCCACCATAGAGTCTCCTCCTAGCACAGCGTCCTTTTTCCTCTGTCGACTGGAAGTCCGGTTCCCCCACCATAGAGTCTCCTCCTTGTGCAGCATCCTTTTTCCTCTGTCGACTGGAAGTCCGGTTCCCCCACCATAGAGTCTCCTCCTAGCGCGGCATCCTTTTTCCTCTGTCGACTGGAAGTCCGGTTCCCCCACCATAGAGTCTCCTCCTTGTGGCGTCCTTTTTCTTCTGTCGACTGGAAGTCCGGTTCCCCCACCATAGTCTCCTCCTAGCGCGGCATCCTTTTTCCTCTGTCGACTGGAAGTCTGGTTCCCCCAACATAGAGTCTCCTCCTTGTGCGGCATCCTTTTTCCTCTGTCGACTGGAAGTCCGGTTCCCCCACCATAGAGTCTCCTCCTAGCGCGGCATCCTTTTTTCTCTGTCGACTGGAAGTCCGGTTCCCCCACAATAGAATCTCCTCTTAGCATGGCGTCCTTTTTCCTCTGTCGACTGGAAGTCCGGTTCCCCCACTATAGAGTCTCCTCCTAGCGTGGCGCCCTTTTTCCTCTACCTGTCCTAACCGAAAGCCATATCAATTGTGGAGCTGACCGGCGACAGGGAGCTGCAGCAGAGGGATGGAAGAGCTGCATGTGGCTCCAGAGCCGTAGGTGGCTGACTCATTTTAGAGGGTCGCTGAGACCTCCTGTAGGTTTGTCCTAAGGATCAAGAAAGATCTTCAATGGAAAATATGCTCTGGCTTTAGATGGATCACAGATTCAGATAGAAACATAGAGTTGGAATTGGAGAAGGTAGAATATAATTAAGACAAGGGATTCTTGATTTGATGGATGCACCTTTAGGCTGGCATGATGCTGCAGGGGGGTCAAATTCTACCTAGAACTAAGGGGAAATTTCTTGACAGTTAGAACCATTATTGTTATTCTCTCTTCTCGCCCAGCCCCCTGCCCAAGGAGACCCTAGACCCATGATGGCGAATCTAGAGCACATGTGATGCTCTAACGATCGGCATGAGTTATGACGTTAATCCCAGGCTTAATGATGGTCGTAAGTGAAGGACTGCCTGTTCTTTTATTGGGAATGGACGACTTGGAATCCGGGGGAAGGATTTGTTCATTTGTTCATGCTATCCCTGTGTCTCTATGAACCGGTGTTTTTATTTTAAACGCACGACGGATTGTGAATACAAAAGGCCATTTACACATTGTGTTCAGAGCACGCATCTCAAGCCTTCCCCCCCCCCCCCAAATATCACAAAATCTGCACGTTTAAACCAAGTTTGTGCTTTAGGGAAAGAGGGCGTTGCAGGCTGCATTGTAAAATTCAGCTAAGAGAGAAAAGCGAAGCCTAATTATATTCTAAATAGGACACCAGTCTGGGAACCGCAGAGAAGCCGAGTGGGTATCCACATTCCCAGAAATAAAATCGCCAGCGAAACAAACAAACACAAATCCCCCACACACACCCGGGTGAATCTTGCAGCTTCTTAATACATACAATAGATCGGAGGCTGCACTTTTAGCCCATTCTGGTTTTAGTAAAAGAAAGGGGGGGGGGGAAGAAACTTGATAATCCTTTTTGCCAAAAGAAGCCGCATATTCTACTCCTAAAGCATCGTGTTTTTTGGGGTGAGATCATACGGCTCTAAGTCACAGTTTTAGTGGGGGGGGGGAGGAAAAAACACAATTCTGAGGGGTCAAGCATCTCATCAATCCATCCGTCCCCCTTCCTCGTCTTTGGAAGGAAAAACTTCCCATCTTAACTTTCGCAGTGGTTAAATGCAGCACTGCAGGCTACTGCTAGATCAGCAGGTCAGCGGTTCAAATCTCACCGGCTCAGGGTTGACTCAGCCTTCCATCCTTCCGAGGTGGGTAAAATGAGGACCCAGATTGTTGGGGGCAATATGCTGACTCTCTGTAAACCGCTTAGAGAGGCCTGAAAGGCCTATGAAGCGGTATATAAGTCTACTGCTATTGCTATTGCTATTGCTTCAGCTGACTGCAGTTCTGCAGTTCGGCTGTTCAAATCTCACCGGCTCAGGGTTGACTCAGCCTTCCAGCCTTCTGAGGTGGGTAAAATGAGGACCCGGATTGTTGTTGGGGGCGATATGCTGACTCTGTAAACCGCTTAGAGAGAGCTGAAAGCCCTATGAAGCGGTATATAAGTCTAACTGCTATTGCTATTGTTTTTCCCTTAAACTCGGTTGCCTTGAGTGTGCTTTGGGAGAAAATGAAGGATATAATACGAATGGAGGATAAAAATCAAACTTCATCCTGATGATGTTACCTAGCTGGGTAATGAAACGTCTGCAAGCAAACAACCAAGCTAAAATGGAGTAAGTCACACTTACTAGCACTGATGATGTTACCTAGCTGGGTAATGAAACGTCTGCAACAAAACAACCCAGCTCAGAGAGCACCAAGGACATCAAAAATCAATTTAATAACTGTTGTGGCCCGCCAGCGGCCGCAGAGCTGGCAGCAGAGTCGGACAGTGAGGAGGTTGGGGAGGAGGATGGGCCAGTCCTGGAGGCTGGGGAAGGCTCTGTTGAGGGCTCTGTGTCAGAGGCAGAGAGGGGGCCAGAGCCATATGCCAGTTCTCAGCTACCTACGGAGCTAGACGGCAGTGAGGCAGAGGAACAGCTGGAGCCTGTTCCCAGTGTGCGCATGCGCCGAGCTTCCAGAAGAAAGGAACAGCTAAGAAATCATGGTCAACTTGGGAGTAAGGCCATAGGTGGAGGGTGAATGGCTCCTCCCATAAGACATAAAAGAGGAGCGAAAGGGGAGTGGGCTTTTGCAGGAAACAATTCATTCGGTCATTAGATTCGTTTCAGGAGTGTGAAGATCTGTCCTGAATCTTGGAGACCCTGTGTCCAGCCTTTCCTTGCACAGCCCCTCATTTGGGAAATATTTACATGGCAGCCTTCCAAGATAGATAAGGTCTGTGGTCATAAATACTCCTTTGAAAGACTGTTTGCCAAGCTTTGGCTGAAGGTGAATGAGAGGAATTCACATTCGTTTAATAAAAGGGGTTTTGTCGGAACCAGGAACCTGCCTCCTGCTTTTTGGGGAAGCCTAGCTCACAGCAATAACAATACTGGCAACAAATCACAAGTAAGCCCAACTCAAATCAAACCACAGTTTGCTTAACGGGCTGCGAGAATGAATCAAGAATTCCATGAGATGCCTCTTTCTGAACTTTGCGGGACAGTGAATGTGAGTGAGACGGGGGTTTTTTTTCAACGCGGTCTCTTGTTTTAATAAACAAAGAACGGTTAACCGGAAAAAAGGAAGGAGCTAACGATTTTAAGAGTTTAATTCATTTGCCTAGCTTTAGTTTGAAGGAAAAAAATAACAGAGAGAGAAACGAAAAGGTGCGGTTTACGGAGTCCTTCCCTTGGGGATCCTTCGGTCCCAGGACTGGATCCAGGAGAGATCTCGGGAAACTGGGCAACGGGTTTCCGAAAAGGATGAAGCAAGTAAATGACGAGATTCCTGTTGAACCGCCCTATTCTGAATCCACCATCGTGATATCAAGACGGAAAGTGGGGTGGAAAAAACACCCTATTTTGGAGACCTCAAATTGAAAAAAGTGAAAATGAATTGTAGAAAAGAGAAAGAAAGGTGGTTTTTTTTTTTTTTCTAAAAAAGAAGAAGAACCGAAGAGCGAAAGGATGAATTTTTATCCGTGCAAGCAGAGGTGACCAGTTCAGATCTTCTTGAAAGCTGTAAGAGACGGATGATACCTTCTTCTTCTTCTTGGTTGAACAAGGTCATTGTCCTGAACCGGTCGTGACGGTTTCACCAAAACGTGCATTCAACCCTGCTGGAAGTGCGCGGAGACCTTGATCTCAGTCCGGGAGGAATCAGACAGCTCTACGGAGAGGTGACTTCTGCTCTGGGCCTTCTGCAGATCCAATTTCTACTTCCTAGACAAGCTGTCCTTATCAACCTCTGGGTGGGATTACTGCCTGCAGGTGTCATGGAAGGCTTCTAGCGTCCGAAAATCCCGCCAGGTTGGAGGGAGGCCGTCCTGCAGGAATTTCCCACAACGTTGGCAAGGCGCTTGGAACAGCTTGATGTAACTTCTCAGCCAGGTCTGAAAAACAAAAAGGGAAGAAGACTTAGCTGTTGTGGCGCACAAGGGAGTTGGCAGCAGAGTCGGACAGTGAGGAGGTTGGGGAGGGAGATGGGCCAGTCCTGGAGTCTGGGGAAGGCTCGGATGAAGGCTCTGTATCGGAGGCAGAGAGGGGGCCAGGGCTGTATGACAGTTATCAGCTGCCTTCAGAGTCAGACATCAGTGAGGCAGAAGAACAGCTGGAGCCTGTTCCCAGTGTGCGTATGCGCAGAACTGCCAAACAGCAAGAACAATTAAGACAAAAGGGTCGACTTGGGAGTAAGGCTTGGAGGTGATGTTACCTAGTTGGGTAATGAAATGTCTGCAACAAAATACCTCAGCTCAGAGAGCACCACAAATCAATTGAATAACCACCCGCCAGCAGCCAGCAGAGCTGGTAGCGGATTCGGACAGTGAGGAAGCTGGGGAGGCAGATGGGCCAGTCTGGAGTCTGGGGGAGGCTCTGATGAGGGCTCTGTGTCGGAGGCAGAGAGGGGGCCAGGGCTGTCTGACAGTTATCAGCTGCCTTCAGAGTCAGGCATCAGTGAGGCAGAAGAACAGCTGGAGCCTGTTCCCAGTGTGCGCATGCACAGAGTTGCCAGACGAAGGGAGCAGCTAAAGAACAGGGGTCGACTTGGAATAAGGCCACAGGTGGACAATGAATGGCCTCTCCCATAGTGAATAAAAGAGGAGCGAAAGGGGAGTTGGAGTTTGCAGGAGACAATTAGTTTGCTTCATTGGTTTGTGACTCTCCAAGACTCCTTGCCTAGTTCTGCAGCTCTCGGCCTGGCAGCTCTCCAAGCCTGATAAGGTCTGTGACCGTAAATCCTCCCGCGAAAGACTTTGCTGGATGGGAATGGACTGAATTCACAGCGAATTAATAAAAGGGGTTTTTGTCGGAACCAGGAGTTTGCTTCATGCTCTCGGGAAGCCTCGTTCACAACACAACCCTGACATATCCTGCCATGAACATTGTCACTTGACAAAACCTTTCACTTGGTTGTGGGCTCAATTGTGGCCGTAACTCGAGGACTACCTGCAGTTAATATTGAAAATAGAAAAAAAAAAGAAAAAAGAAAAAAGAAAAAGGAAGGGGGAAGGTTATATTTCCAATCCTCCTGACAGCAGTCAATGAAATATTTTTACCCTCTCTCTAAGGTTACATCCCAATTTCCTTCCTCCATAAGCTAACCCTTTCTAATCTTCAAACTCATAAATCACCCCTCCATTCCCCCCCCCCTCTCTCTCAGCAACCGGAAATGGGGGTTTCCGGTCGCTGATTTCTTTTTATTCTAATTAAACAGATTCATTTTGCCATCTCTGCTCCTTCGGCGGTCTTCGCCAACCTCTCCACGGTGGACATATTGTGATCTTCGAAGCCGAAAGGTAACCGTTGCAATTTCCGCATTTCCATTCCTTTGCTCTCAAGTCAAATCCCTTTCCACTCGCCGTGTGAACGAGAAAACGAAACTTATACAGGGATCCTTGGCTTACGACGGCAACAGAGCCCCAGCCTTCCGACGCTGAGGGAAACAATTGTTCCCAGTTTGCGACGTTTCTCGCCAGAGCGGGTAAGTGAATCTCTGCAGTTTTTCACTTAGTAACACGGTTAAGCGAGTCTGGTGTCCCGGTTGATTTTGCTTGTCAGAAGGTCACAAAAGGCGACACCCCACCCGACCCTCGTCATAAGTACGAGTCAGTTAGTGCCTGAATTTTGACCTCGTGGCCATGGGGATGCTGCAACGGTGTGGAAAATGGGGTCCTAAGGACACTTTAGAGGGACACGGTGGCTCAGGGGCTAAGATGCTGAGTTTGCCAATCAGAAAGGTCAGCAGTTTGGCGGTTCAAATCCCCAGCGCCGCGTAACGGAGGGAGCTCCCGTGACTCGTCCCAGCTTCTGCCAACCTAGCAGTTCAAAAGCAGGTAAAAATGCAAGGAGAAAAATAGGAACCACCTTTGGTGGGAAGGGAACAGCGTTCCGTGTGCCTTCGGTGTTTAGTCATGCTGGCCACATGACCACGGAGATATCTTCGGATAGCGCTGGGTCTTTGGCTTTGAAACAGAGATGAGCACTGCCCTCTAGAGTCAGGAACAACTAGCATATATGTGCGAGGGGAACCTTTACCTTCAATCTACTGTTGTAAGTCAAGGGCCAGCTGTGGGTTAAGAAAGGGAAGAATGCTAAGGATGCTTTTGTACGGTTATCTAAGGTTAAGGCTTAAACGTGTTCTTCTTCTCCAGACTGAATTGCGGGCTCAGGGAGAAATGCAGCGAAAATAAATAAAAATAAAACAAGTTTCTGGCGCAATCAAGATTCGAACTAGCCACAACGGTCATGAATCTTGTCATCGGAGGCCCGGCTGAATTAGATCGATCGGAGAAAAATTGCTCTCCGAAGGCGAGGTGGGCTGCCTTTATGAAAATGAATTCTCTTCGCCTTGATTGGGGCTGCTCCCTCGTCTCAGGCAAGTCAATAACTTCCTCTCTCCTCCTCAGAGTATTCTCGGAGTAGAGGAAGCGAGCAGATTGGCCTTCAAGCAGGAACTGGCCGATGAGGGTTCATTCGTGCTTCAGCTGACCCGGCCTCACGTTCATCAAAGACCCCAGACATAACAGAACCTACAGCCATTTGTCTGGAATGAGTACAGGGCAGGAATGCTGAACCTTTTTCTTATGGCGTGCCAGAAATATGCAATTCAATGCTCCCCCCCCACCTGCACATGACCCCCTCCCCTCCAGGCTCCAGGGCGCACAAACCCTCCCAAGGCTTTCCTGAAGCTTGGGGAGGGTGAAAACGGCCTCCCTCGGCCTTCCAGAAGGCTGAAAATTAGCTGGACAGTGCGTGCAGGCGATTTGCCTGCCAGAAAATAGGGCTCTTTACGCAACCTGTGGCATGCGCGCCGGAGGTTCGCCATCATGGGTATAGGGTCTCCTGCTTCAACCGGGGGTTGGACTAGAAGGCCTCCAGGTCCCTTCCAGCTCTGTTATTTGGAGTGTCCCATTCAAGCAGACTAGAAGACCTCTAACCCCCTGCTTGGAGGAGGATTATGGGGTCCTTTATGGTCTCTGAGTTTGGTTGTTTTCTTGCAGACGTTTCATTACTCAACTAGGTAACATCATCTGTGCTAGAAGAGAGTGGGGTTTAGAGAGAAGAGGAGGGAAGGAGGAAGTCATGGAGGAGGAGGAGGAGGAGGAGGAGGACCGTGGGGTCCTTGGTGCTCTCTGAGCTTGGTGGTGTTCTTGCAGACATTTCATTACCCAACTAGGTAACATCATCAGTGCTAAAAGAGAATGGAGTTTAGAGAGAGGAGGAGGAGAAAGAGAAGTGGGAAGGAAATGGGGGAAGAGGAGGACTGTGAGGTCCTTGGGGCTCTGTGAGCTTGGTGGTTTTCTTGCAGACATTTCATTACCCAACTAGGTAACATCATCAGTGCTAGAAGAGAGTGGGGTTTAGAGAGAGGAGGAGGAGGAGGAGGAGGAGAGGAAGGAGGAGGAGGAGGAGGAGGAGGAGGAGGAGGAGGAGGAGGAGGAGGAGGAGGAGGACGACTGTGGGGTCCTTGGTGCTCTCTGAGCTTGGTGGTTTTCTTGCAGACGTTTCATTACAAACGGGTAACATCATCAGTGCTAGAAGTGAGTGGGGTTTAGAGAGAGGAGGAAGAACAGGAGGAAGACATGGAGGAAAGAGGAGGATTATGGAATCCTTGGTGCTGAATTTGGTTGTTTTCTTGCAGATGTTTCATGACCCAACTAGGTAACACCATCAGTGCTAGAAAAGAGTGGGGTGTGATGAGAGGAGGAAGAGGAGGGAAGGAGGAGGGACTGTGGGGTCCTTGATGTTCTTTGAGCTGGTGGCTTTTTGCAGACGTCTGATGACCCAACTAGATAACACCATCAGAGTCACTTTAAGGCGAGCAGCATATCCAAGGAAGAAAGGAATAAAACTTACCATAAAGGAGCGCACAACCACATCAGGCATCTGAGGGAGCTGGTAATGCAACAGGGCTGTGGTTGCATGATCCGTCACCTGCAGAGGAGACAAAGAAGAAGAAGAAGAAGAGCTATGAAACCCCAACCCAAATCTCCCTAGCGACAGCTGGATTTCAAGATCTACTACAGGACACTCACGGCTTACAACTACAAAGGGGAGCAGTTTCCTTTGCAAAGCAAGGCGGTTGTCAAATTTAGGAAGGAAGGAAGGAAGGAAGGAAGGAAGGAAGGAAGGAAGGAAGGAAGGAAGGAAGGAAGGAAGGAAGGAAGGAAGGAAGGAAGAAATGGGAATGATAATGGAGGAAGAAGGAAGGAAGTGGGAATGAGAAAGAAAGAAGGAATGGGAATGAGAAGGAAGGAAGGAAAGAATGAAGGAAGGAAATGGGAATGAGAAGGAAGAAAGGAAGAAGGAAAGAAGGAAATGAGAAGGAAGGAAGGAAGGAAGGAAGGAAGGAAGGAAGGAAGGAAGGAAGGAAGGAAGGAAATGGGAATGAGAAGGAAGGCAGGAGATGGGAATGAGAAGGAAAGAAGGCAGGAGATGGGAATGAGAAGGAAGGAAGAAGAAGGAAAGAAGGAAATGAGAATGAGAAGGAAGGAAGGAAAGAAGGAAGGAAGGAAAGAAGGAAATGGGAATGAGAAGGAAGGCAGGAGATGGGAATGAGAAGGAAAGAAGGCAGGAGATGGGAATGAGAAGGAAGGAAGAAGAAGGAAAGAAGGAAATGAGAATGAGAAGGAAGGAAAGAAGGAGGAAGGAAGGAAGAAGGAATGGGAATGAGAAGGAAGGAAGGAAATGGAATGAGAAGAAAAGAAAGAAGGAAGGAGATGGGAATGAGAAAGAAGGAAATGGAAATGAGAAGGAAGGAAGGAGATGGGAATGAGAAGGAAAGAAGGATGGATGGATGGAAGGAAGGAAGGAAGGCAGGCAGGGAATAAATGAACAGAGAGGCAGAAGAGAGGGAGTGGTGGAAGAATGGATTTAATGTATTTCACTTCTACCCTGCCTGCCTCTGAATTGACTGGACACTATTCAATAAAACTCAGCAGAATAAAAATGCGATACAATAATCAGATGGATGGACAGACAGGGAGGTAGACATCTAGCAGACAGAAGAGAGGAGAATATTTACAAACTTTTTAAAAGTATTTTTTAATCTTGTCCATTTTTTTAATGGACTAGAAGACCTTCAAGGCCCCTTCCATCTACGTTATTCTGTATCCATCACCAAGGGCACTGCTACTTCTACCACTGCTGCCGCTACAGTAGTAGTAGTAGTAGTAGTAGTAGTAGTAGTAGTAGTAGCAGCAGCAGCAGTAGTTGTAGTAGTAGTAGAAGAAGAAGGTGGAGGAGGAGGAGGAGGAGGAGGAGGAGGAGAGGAGGAGGAGGAGGAGGAGGAGGAGGAGAAAAACTTACACTACTACCACTAATTTGCTTGTGAGAGAAAGAGGCACTGCCGTTAACACGCTGAGCTCGTTTAATAGCCGGCTAATGAGATTTTGCTGCAAGGTAAGGGGGGGGGGGAACCCTTATAATCATATTTTCCCAAAACAGAACAAGGGGCATCCAGAGGCAGCTCCGAGCAGCAGAGAAAGACGCGGCGTTTTGAACCCCATCAAAGGAAGGAGAAGAAGAAGAAGAAAAGAAAGGAGGGAGAAATCGTTATCTGCCCCCCCCCCCCCCCGGGCACCCCAAGAACGCCGATTTCTTTTTAAGAAGCGTTTGTTTTGACCAAGGAGAGAGAGAGAGATTTAGTTTAGGGGGAAAAAATCCTCCGTTGAGTTATTTACAAGATCATTAGCGAATCTTGAGGGGGGGGGGAGCAGCTCGAGGTATTTAATTTGTCCATCAGAATTTGACAGAAGGGGAAGGGTCTCTTCTTCCCGGGAGTGTCCCTTCACCATTTCAACTTCTGACTTACAACTTTCAACCAAGCTTGGTTCAGTTGCCATGATTGACCTTGAGATACCTTTGTGCGCTCCTTGGTGTCCCTGAGCTGGGGGGGGGGGGTTGGAATTGAATTGAATTGAATTTATTGGTCTTGTATGCCGCCCACTCCCGAAGGACTCCGGGCGGCTTACAATAAACAAAGGAAGGGGATAAATAGACAAATAGACAAACAACAATTTAAAATACACAACATTCATAGTTCCCGTGGGGCTGACTATTTCAACAGCCCCCCAGCCTGCCGGAACAGCCAGGTCTTCGTGGCTTTGCGGAAGGCCAGGAGGGTAGTAAGGGTCCGGATCTCGACGGGGAGCTCGTTCCAGAGGGCTGGAGCTGCAACAGAGAAGGCCCTCCCCCGGGGAGTTTCCAGCCGATATTGGCTGGCAGATGGGATCCGGAGGAGGCCTAGTCTGTGCGATCTGATCGGTCTATGGGAGGTAATTGGCAGGAGGCAGTCTCTCAGGTACCCAGGTCCGATGCCATGTAGGGCTTTATAAGTAACGACCAGCACCTTGAAGCAAGTCCGGAGACTAATAGGTAGCCAGTGCAGCTCGCGGAGGATAGGTGTAACGTGGGTGTACCTGGGTGCACCCACGATCGCGCGCGCGACTGTGTTCTGGATTAGCTGAAGTCTTCAAACACTCTTCAAGGGCAGCCCCATGTAGAGCACGTTACAGTAATCCAGTTGAGGTCACAAGGGCGTGAGTGACTGTCTGAAGGGCCTCTCGATCCAGGTAGGGTCGCAATTGGTGCACCAGGCGAACCTGGGCAAAGGTGCTCCTGGTGATGTTTGGAGATGTTTCACGGCCCAACTAGGTAACATCATCAGTGCTAGATGAGAGTTTGGTTGAGGAGGAGGAAGAGGAGGAGGACTGTGGGCTCCGTGATGTCCCTGAGCTTGCTTCTTTTCTTGCAGAGGTTTCATGTCCCAATTACGTAACATTATCAGTGCTGGAAGAGAGTGGAGTTTGTGGTGGGGGTGGAGGAGGAGGAAATGGGTTGTAGAGTCCTTGGTGCTCTCTGAGCTTCTTTTTTTTTTTATTGCAAACATTTCATGACCCAACTAGGTAACATCATCAGTGCTGGAAGAGAGTGGAGCTTGAGGAGGAGGAGGAGGAGGAGGTGGTGGTGGTGGTGGAGGAGGAGGAGGAGGAGGAGGAGGAGGAGGAGGAGGAGGAGGAGGAGGAGGAGATGATGATGGGCTGTAGAGTCCTTGGTGCTCTCTGAGCTTAGTTGTTTTCTTGCAGGCAATTCATTCCCCAAAATAGATCACAACATGTGTTCTCTGCAGTCACACCCAGAAATAAAATGATAGTCCTTTGGGAATATTATTATTATTATTTGCAGACATTTAATTTTGACTTGGCCTTTCTTGTTGCGAGCGCCTTCTGCTTAATGATTATCTTTCCTGCCTCTTCCTTTCTCGAAAGCAAACATCCAAAAAAAGAAGGAAGCATTAAAACCCACCGAGAAAATGGGATCGTGGTTAAAAACATTCATCAAAACCAGAAAATTCTCCCAAGCTTGAAGGCCCGGCTGATGGATGGTGGAAATAAAATGATGTCAAAGGAGGTTGAACATCCTCGAATCTGTCTCTATCATCTGCAGAGCCTCCCTCGCGTTTTCTCTCCAATATTTGTGATCCACTTCTCAGACAGAGGCAGGATTCTACTCCTCCGACCAGGGTCTGCCAGGGTCATCTTGAGGGGGAGTGCCAAGGTGGTTTTATTTCGGATGGGCTGTGTAGAACGGCAGAGAAGCTGAGTTTGGATGAAGGGGAGACTTTGCTTGATCAAATGTAGAGAGAAGAATGGCAAACCAGTAGCAGAAGTGGATTGGGAGCCCATCATACCTTCTTTGAGAGACCTGCTGAGATCTCTTGCTGAAATCTTCAGCTTTGGGGCAAGTTAGCTGCTTGGAGCAAGTGTCCATCCTGTCCATTCAACTGATCATCTATCCATCCATCTACCCATTTGATCCATCCATCCCTCCATCCACTAACCATCCATCATCACTCCACCATCCATCCATTTATCTATCATCCATCACCACCCATCACTCATCCATCTACACATCCTCCATCCATCCATCCACCACTCACCATCCATCAATTTATCTATCCATCCATCCACCTACCCATCCACTCCATCCATCTACACATCCCTCCATCCATCCACCGTCATCCATCCATCCATCAATTTATCTATCCATCCATCCACATACCCATCGACTCATCCATCTACACATCCCTCCATCCATCTCCATCCCTCATCCACTAACCATCCATCCATCACTCCACCATCCATCAATTTATCTATCCATTCATCCACCTACCCATCCACTCATCCATCTACACATCCCTCCATCCATCTCTCCATCCATTCATCCACCACTCAACCATCCATCCATCAATTTATCTATCCATCCACTCACCATCTACACATCCTTCATCCATCCACCACTCATCCATCCATCCATCTATCTATCCATCCATCCACCTACCCATCCACTCACCATCTACACATCCATCCATCTCTCCATCCATCCATCCACCCACACTCAACCCATCCATCCATCAATTTATCTATCCATCCATCACATACCCATCGACTCAGCCATCTACACATCCCTCCATCCATCTCCATCCCTCCATCCACTAACCATCCATCCATCACTCCACCATCCATCAATTTATCTATCCATTCATCCACCTACCCATCCACTCATCCATCTACACATCCCTCCATCCATCTCTCCATCCATTCATCACCACTCAACCATCCATCCATCAATTATCTATCCATCCACTCATCCATCTACACATCCTTCCATCCATCCACCACTCAACCATCATCCATCAATTTATCTATCCATCCATCCACCTACCCATCCACTCAGCCCTCTACACCATCCCTCCCTCCATCTCCATCCCTCCATCCACTAACCATCCATCCATCACTCACCATCCATCCATTTATCTATCCATCCATCCACCTACCCATCCACTCATCCATCTACACATCCATCCATCTCTCCATCCATCCATCCACCCACCACTCAACCATCCATCCATCAATTTATCTATCCATCCATCCACCTACCCATCCACTCATCCATCTACACATCCCTCCATCCATCTCTCCATCCATCCATCCACCACTCAACCATCCATCCATCCATCCATCCATCCATCCATCCATTTATCTATCCATCCATCCACCTACCCATCCACTCATCCATCTACACATCCCTCCATCCATTCACTAACCATCCATACATCACTCAACCATCCATCCATCAATTTATCTATCCATCCATCCACTCATCCATCTACACATCTATCTCTCCATCCATCCATCCATTAACCATCCATCCATCACTCAACCATCCATCCATCTTTATCTATCCATCCCCCTACCCATCCACTCATCCATCTACACATCCCTCCATCCCTCTCCATCCATCTCTCCATCCATCCATTTATCTATCCATCCACACACCTACCCATCCACTCATCCATCTACACACCCTCCATCCCTCCACTAAACCAACCAACCAATCATCCATCCATCCACTTTGCCCCACCTTACAACCTTTCTGGCTACAGTCATTAAGCAAATCCCCGCCGTTCTTAAAATTAGGAACACGGCTGTTAAGCAAATCGTGCTCCCCCACTGACCGAGCTTGTCAGAAGGTTGCAAAAGAGGATCGCGTGGGATGCTGCGGCCGTCATAAGTATGAGCTGGTTGCCAAGCATCCCAATTTGAGTCACATGACCAGAGGGATGCTGCAACGGCCTTCCGTGTGGAAAACTGAAGTCCCTTTTCTTCCAGTGCCGTCGTAACTTCAAACCGTCACTAAACACGAATGGTTGTAATCTGAGGACTACCTGTATTTTCTTTTCCTCTGGTTATTGTTCCTGGGCTAGCCTGACTTTGCTGTAAAATGCCACAGGGGTATTTTAGCCACCAAACCAAACAACAACGACAAGGCATGGCAACAGGAGGATACGACACCCGATCAATATCTCAATATCGCCCCAAGTTTCCTCTTCCTTTTGCAAAAGGCGGCCTTTTGGAAGAGAGCGGTGGGTGGGAGAAAAGAGCTCGGGTGGGTGGGAGAAAAGAGCTCGAGCCCACCTCAAGGGTCCTTTCCTCTCCTTTGTTTCGAGTGGAAATCTTTTTGTTTTCTTGAGTTTATTCGCCGCGAAGGTTAGAGCTCACCCCTGTGCTTCTTTCTTCCTGCCGGGCTGAAAATGTCAGGGACGGGCAGAGAGGCCCCGACTTCCCTCGGCCCTTTTGTGATGCGTCCAGCTTGCGGTTGCGTGGCTCTTATTCTTTCCGATTCTTCCCTGCTGGTTCGCCCAGACGAACAAAAGAATCGGCACCCCAGCCGGGAGCTCCGGAAAACCTCTGGGGCCGGAACTCTGGTGGAAAAACCTGAACGTTTTAGTTATAATGGGCCTTCGGGGAGCTCGGCACCCCCTACCACAACCGTATCAAATTAAACAGAGGCCTGGAGTTTAATAACCCAAGAAAAGATCTCGACAGAGTTGGAAATAAGTGACGTGAAAGCAGAGCGGCGGATATTCCCAGTTGACGGAAATGGGTGTCAGGGTTCCAAATGGCATCCAAAAATACATCAGAGTCCAAGGCAAAGCGTTGCTCAATTTATTAAGAGAGCCCAGTTGGCACATCTGGGGAAACCCAGTTTTCCCCACCCAGTTGAAAGTTCAAGATCTTGACCCCACACCCAAAAGTGCATCCCATGGTCCAATCTCCCACAATCTGCCGTGCTGGCAGCTCCACCCATACGGTTCCAGTCAGGTGCAGAGACAAAGGATGACCTTGGCTTTCTAGAAAGAATGTTGTTATGGCTACATATCATCTAACTCCGTACAATCCTATTTTCCCACCATAGAAAATGCATAGCAAAACAATAGAAAGTGTGGCAGGCCAAAGACCCACAAGAAGGTCCAGATGTGGCTTTTGGGGCAAATGCAGGGGAAGTTTTCAGACTGGGAGGTGGGTTTGGGGGAGGCTGGGAAGATAAGGAGCACCTCCTCATCCTTTCCGTGTGTGTTATTGGCAACAATTGCTCACAATCGTCTCTTGCAATGTTTCCCCCTCCCTCACTTTGGGGTGGTGGGTTTTGTTGTGGTTGTATTTTTGGTGGTCACGTGGCCCAATACAGGTAGTCCTCGGGTTACGACCATAATCAAGCCCCGAATGTCCATTGCTAAGTGAGGCGGCTGTTGAGTGAGCTTTGTCCCATTTTGCTGCCTTTCCTGCTGCGGAGTGGTGGAGCAGATCGCTGCCGTCCTTAAGGGAATCACACGGTTGCGAAGTGACTTCGCTTCTCAGAAGGCCGCAAAATGGGGCCAACCTCACCCTGGGGACACCATCATAAGTTTGGATCTGTTGCCAAGCGTCTTGAATTTTGGTCACGTGACTGTGGGGATGCTGCAACGACGGTTGAAAGTGCGGAAAATCAGTTGCAGCTTAGGTTTTTTTTTTTAACGGCATTGCAACTTTGAATGGTGACTAAATGAATGGCCGTAAGTGGAGGACTCCCTATACTAAGATTGGGCTCTGCTTACGGGTTTATTTTTAAGATAAACCAAAGTCAACAAAACACAAACAAAGAATCAAAGGGCACAAAATAGAAGTTATCTTGGCAGCTGTCCAGGGTGCTGAATCAAAAGAGGAGCGAAAGGGGAGTGGAGTTTGCAGGAGACAATCAGTCCGCTTCATTGGTTCGTGACTCTCCGAGACTCCTGGCCAGGTTTTGCAGATATCGGCCTGGCAGCTCTCCAAGTCAGATAAGGTCTGTGACCGTAAATCCTCCCTCGAAAGACTTTGCTGGAGGTGAATGAGCAGAATTCACAGCAAATTAATAAAAGTTTTTTTTTTTTGCCGGGACAAGGAGTTTGCCTCATGCTCTTGGGAAGCCTCGGTCAGAACACAAGCATTAGTTCCCATCAATAGCAATAGCAGTAGACTTATATATCGCTTCATAGGGCTTTCAGCCCTCTCTAAGCGGTTTACAGAGAGTCAGCATATTGCCCCCAACAATCTGGGTCCTCATTTTACCCACCTCGGAAGGATGGAAGGCTGAGTCAACCCTGAGCCGGTGAGATTTGAACCGCTGACCTGCTGATCTAGCAGTAGCCTGCAGTGCTGCATTTAACCACTGCGCCACCTTGGCAACCCAGAAAGTGGGGTGTCTTTCTCCCCAATTTTGGTAGCATAATACAACAGTCCATTCGGGGGTTTCGCGGTGAAGAATCAAGGGAATTTGGGATCTTGAGAAGTGGCTTGCTCATCTTAATGCTCTTCCGTTTCTCCTTTTTGGAATCTTTTTACATAAATCAAGTGAAGTTTTAAGGGACCACTCAAAATATATATATATGGATATATGTATATGTATATGTATCATCTGTATCAGTCTGTATCATCCATCTATCTATCTATCTATCTATCTATCTATCTATCTATCTATCTATCTATCTATCTATCAATCATCTATCTATCTATCTATCTATCTATCTATCTATCTATCTATCTATCCCTATCTATAAGACATCATTAATCACATCCGGAGTGGCAGGATTCTGCAAAAAGTTCGGCACGTCCTCCTGATTTATTTG
Organism: Thamnophis sirtalis; assembly: GCF_051295495.1. Lineage (NCBI taxonomy): Eukaryota > Metazoa > Chordata > Lepidosauria > Squamata > Natricidae > Thamnophis > Thamnophis sirtalis. Next base: position 32,338,084 of record NW_028261382.1, read on the forward strand.
TCGCCAAGTTATTGTTGCAGGAGGAGGGAAAGTTAGCTTATCATCATTTTATTTTATTTTATTTCTCTCCGAGTTCAAAACACCCCCCCCCCGGTGAACGCAGCGACATGGATACCCAGAAAAACAATCCAAACCAAATAAACTAGTTATAAAAACTTAATAACATTGTCTGCCAAGGTACCCATCGATCTCTCATAATCAAGGCAGAGGGGTAACGTTTGGCAATATTTCTCATACACGATGCACACATGTCTGTGACAAGCCCCAAATAAACCAGAGGCTGATTATCCTGGGAAATGCGGGTAAAATAAATGCAATTTATCTTTGACAAATGTCTCTGAATACTAAAGCACAGTCTGTGGATTCTGTATTACTATCTAGACAAAAATTGCACCTGTTTAGCCGTTTAGCACGGGTTAGAAATTTCAGAGAGCCAGTTTGGTCCAGCATGGCACCAGGCTAGAAACTGGGCGATGGTGGGTTCTAGTCCCACCTTAGGGCACAAAAGCCAGCTGGGTGACTTTGGGCCGATCACCAGATGATGATGATTCTAGCCCTGCGTTAGACATGAAAGCCGACGGGATGACTGTGGGCCAATCACCGGGAGATGGGGAGTTCTAGACTCAACTTATACAAAAGCTGGCTGGGTGACTTTGGGCCAATCACTAGGAGATGGGGAGTTCTAGTCCCACCCTTAGGTATGAAAGCTGGCTGGGTGACGTTGGGCCAATCACCAGGGGATGGGGAGTTGTAGTCTCGCCTTAGCCATGAAAGCCAACTGGGTGACTTTGGGCCAATAAACCAGGAGGTGGGGAGTTCTAGTCCCACCTTAGATATGAAAGCTGGCTGGGAAACTTTGGGACAATCACTGGGAGATTGGGAGTTTTAGTCCAACTTTAGTTATGAAAGCTGGCTAGATGACTTTGGGCCAGGAATAGTGTTCACTAAACAAAGAAATGGATAAGATGAGGACTCAATAGTATGTGGGCTGACGAAAATCACTGAAAACTATTGACCTCAATTTATAGTTCCATAGAAGGCAATTTGTATGATCATTCACCATTCATTTAATACAGTTAGTCCTCAACGTACAGCCACAATCAAGCCCAGCATTTCTGTTCCTTAAGCAAAACCATTGTTCAGTGAGTTTTGCCCCATTGTACCACCTTCCTTGCCACAGCCGTTAAGCGAATCGCCGCAGCTTTTAAGCCAGTTACACAGTTGTTAAGTGAATCCAGCTTCCCCACTGACTCGTAAACGGTTGTAAAAGGGGATCCCACGAACACCGCAACCGTCATAAATATGAGCCAGTTGCCGAGTTTTATTTTGATCAGCGGTCATAAGTGTGAAAAAGCAACTCAACCAATGGTTGTAAGTCAAGGACTACCAAGCACTGGTTGAAAAAAGAGAGACTCAAGGAGGGGAAAAGTTTTTAACAGCCCAAACAAAAATGTGCTTCATTAGCCGTAACAGGTTTAAGGCATTTATTGATGAAGGATTATCACTGTGGCTTCTGTTCTTGACTACTTTGCATTATCAAATCTTCTCGAGGCCTGAATTTCGAGGAGGGAGGGAGGGGGAAAACAGAAAAGAAAACCCTGCCTCTAATCCTTTAATTCTCACCCTCCCTCCAGGGTAAAAAGACTAATTTAGTGTGCTATTCTGGGTTTTTAATGCTAGTTAAGGACTGGGCAGCTTCATACTTCCCCCAAAGGTTTTCCTTTTCATCCGAGAGAAACTTGGCCAAGGTCAAACTTTTTGCATTTCGGGTTCAGCTCTCCAACATTAAGAATCCTGGGGGGGTTTCAGTTCAAACAGGATCACCTCCTTAGGTTAGCAAAAATCCAGTCTCCTTTCTGTAAACAAGGAGAGCCTCTTTAGAAGCCAAAGATGCCTTACCTTCTGGAAGACTTGATAGCTGGACTTCGACCATATATCAAGCTAGGGAAGAAAGAAAGAAAAGAAAAGAAAAAAGAATCTGTATTAGCATACTTCTGACAACTCCAGATCCAGTCTGCTTTGATTAGGCTTTTTTGCGCATCAAATTATTCTTTTTTAAAAAAATATATATTTTTATTATTTTTACATTTAAAACAATGCAGTACTGCGAAGTCGGAGTGACTATACATTCACATTATATACAGCTAGTCACAAGTATTGACAATTAGCCTACTTAATACATTATCAATCCTTCTGTCCAATCGCAGTATACAGTTTGTTCCAGTCTTGTCTTATACCAGTCATAAAATCTATTCCAGACTTCAAAATATTCTGATTCCCCTTTATTTTTAAGTTCAAGAGTGAGCCAATCTGCTTCTGCACAGGCCAACACTTTTCTGATTATATCTAGCTCTGGTGGTATGTTTTCTTTTTTCCAATATTGTGCATAAGTTATGCGCGCCGCAGTTAGTACATGAATAATTAAATAAAGTGTATCTTTCTTATACCCCTCCGGTATTATTCTTGACGTGCTCAATAGAGTACAAAGGTAAACCCCACTTTGCAGGAAAGTTTGGGCTGAGGAAGACTCGAGAGTTGGTGGGTTTAAGCGGGCTTTAGATGTTCAGGATAGCAATAGCAATAGTTACTTATATACCGCTTCATAGGGCTTTCAGCCCTCTCTAAGCGGTTTACAGAGTCAGCATATTGCCCCCAACAACAATCCGGGTCCTCATTTTACCCACCTCGGAAGGATGGAAGGCTGAGTCAACCCTGAGCCGGTGAGATTTGAACAGCCGAACTGCTGAACTGCAGTCAGCTGAAGTAGCCTGCAGTGCTGCATTTAACCACTGCGCCACCTCGGCTCCTCTGGGTTGCAGGAGTGCATGGTGGGCAGTGGTGAAATTCAATTTTTTTTACTACTGGTTCTATGGGCGTGGCAGGGGAAGGATACTGCAAAATCTCCATTCCCACCCTATTCTATGGCCAGCCAGTGGTGGCATTTGCCGGTTCTCCAAACTACTCAAAATTTCTGCTACCGGTTCTCCGGTATGGGAATCTCCTTCCTTGGTCCTGTGAAAGTGAGTTGTGTAGAACATGGAGAGTGGAAAACTACCGTTTCCATTAAAGAGACACAATCCATATTTTCGACTTGACTTGACAAGACTAGACTAGAATTCCTTATTGGCCAAGTGTGATTGGACACACGAGGATTTGGTTTTTGGTGCAGATGCTCTCAGTGTGCATATAAGAAAAGATACATTCGTCAAGAATCACAAGGTACAGCACTTAATGATAGTCATAGAGTACAAATAAGCAATCAGGAAACAATCAATGTTAGCATTAATTGTAAGGATACAAGCAACAAAGTTACAGTCCTGTTGTCATAAGTGGGAGGAACGATGAGAAGATTAATAGTAGTGCAGCCTTAGTGAATAGTTTGACAGGTTTTTTTTTTTTTAAAAAAAATTTTTTTTTAATTGTTTGTTACATATTTTAACTTCTTTTTCCATTTCCAATTTCAGCCAGATTATATTTTCTTTCCATATTTTCAAATTTAAGTTTAATTAATACATAAACAATAGCATTATTGACCCCTCCAGGTTAATCAAGTTTAGCATTCCATTCCCATCTATTATTCTATTTTACTATAGATAACGTATATCCTCAAATTTAATTTTATATAATAAGCATTTCACTTAGTTAATAGTTCGGCAGGGTTGAGGGAATTGTTTAGCAGAGTGAGGGCGTTCAGAAAAATAGGAAGGAAGAGAAGAAGAATAGTAATGCAGACTTAGTGAATAAGTTTGACAGTGTTGAGGGGATTATTTGTTTAGCAGAGTGATGGCATTCGGGAGAAAACTGTCCTTGTGTCTAGTTGTTCTGGTGTGCAGTGCCCTATAGCATCATTTTGAGGGTAGGAGTTGAAACAATTGATGTCCAGGATGCGAGGGGTCAGTAGATATTTTCACAGCCCTCTTTTTGACTCCTGCATTATACAGATCCTCAATGGAAGGCAGGTTGGTAGCCATTGTTTTTTTCTGCAGTTCTAATTATCCGTTGAAGTCCGTGTCTGTCTTGTTGGGTTGCAGAGCCAAACCAGACAGTTATGGAGCTGGAGATGACAGACTAAATAATTCCTCTGTGGAACAGAATCAACAGCTCCTTGGGCAGTTTGAGCTCTTTGAGTTGGCGCAGAAAGAACATTCGTTGTTGTGCTTTTCGGATGATGTTTTTGACGCGAGGTGTCCATTTTAGGTCTTGAGATATGGTAGAAAGACTTAAAAGACAGACCCTTCCCCATTAAAACCCAAGGAGGGGCTGGGGGTGTGTTCCAAACGAACATCGTAAATTTTAGGTAGAACCCACCCAACATTCCTGGGGAAAAAGCCAATTTCCTGACCGTTAGAACAATTCACCAGTGAAACTGCTTGCCTCCAGAAGTTGCGGATGCTGGAGGGTTTTTCAAGAAGAGATGGGACAACTCGTCGGTTTGAAATGGTCTGGGATCTCCTGCTTGAGGGCCAGAAGACCTCCAAGGTGCTTTCCAACACTTGTGGATTCTCTTCCCTTCTTTGTAGCGGGAGCTAAAGCACCAACTCTCCCTGGTCTTCAGAACTTCAGAAGTTTCTCCTGGAGGGCCCTATTCCTTGGTCCAGGATGAAGTCACTCAGGCAGAGCTCTTTGCAAGATTGCCTCAAGTCAGTTGGAACAACAGATTTTGCTGAGATCCATATGAATATTTAGCAGCCCCAGAACGGTGCTTTATAACAAGGGCATCCTTCAATGCTTTGATGCATCGTTGTGTCCACAACATAAGTAATTCAGTGGCAAGTGACACAGAAAACATTTAGCTGAATTAAGGCAGAATTCTGCCCTGCGGGGAGCAAATAAAATCCCCCCCCCCCCCACCATTCCCTCTGCTAAATATTACATTTCGATCCGGAGAAAAGCAGGTGAGGATGCACGTTACGATTTACGAGTTTAAGAAAACCGGGGAACAAAGTTATCCATTCTGTAAGTTGGATATCTTCAGATTATCATGTCAAGAACCAGAAACCTTTACCTTGATATATGAGATTATGAAGAGGGAGACCCTGGACGATTAAATTAGACACAGCTAAGTAATTATGTTCCGGGTTTTACCGCCTATTTTTAGCTTCGAGGAGAGGTCTGCTCTTTGTTCAAGAAAAGTTGGGAGTAAATCAAGAGTAGCCTTTTGTTCGTTCCCTCCCCAAAATAGTGGATGGTATGATTAAAACGCTACTACGGATTGATGCACGAGGGAAAGGAGCCGTAATAATTTGGAGTCATGCTGAGCATTTGTCCCAAATAACACTATTTGCATATCAAAGGATATGAAACACGGCACGGAATACAGAGGGTGTATTTGCTGTTTTATAAGACGGGAAGGCAAATCTTACCTATTTGTAATATTTATTCTGACCGATTTATTTTTTTACCTGAAGTCACTTGAGACAAACTGCTATAAAATGCAACCACAATTGAGCCGAACAATTCTGTTGCAAGCAGGACTAAGTTGTTAAGTGGATTTGTCCGAAAACGTTTCCGTGGTTATGTGGCTCAGCGCTGAAGGCGCACAGAACGCTGTTCCCTTCCCACCAAAGGTGGTTCCTATTTTTCTACTTGAATTTTTTACCTGCTCTCGAACTGCTAGGTTGGCAGAAGCTGGGAGAAGTCACGGGAGCTCACTCCGTTACGCGGCGCTAGGGATTCGAACTGCTGAACTGCCGACCTTTCTGATCGGCAAGCTCCACGTCTTAGCCGCAGAGCCTGCGTTGTTAAGTTCGTACGTTTTAAACATTAACAATGAAGTACCTATTTAAGCTTACAGTTTCATCTACAGAGCACATTCTGTCAAAATAAACGAATAAATCCAATGTTCCTATCACTTATGCAACCCTCTCCCTCCCAGGAAAGGCGCCTGGCCTAATTCTTTTCAAATCCCAAATATCTGTGAACAGCTCGCTGTTTTCCACTCCTGTCCAGAAGTATGGCTCAATTAATATTTTAGTTATTGCTATTATTTATTCATCAAACCCTCCCGAACGTGCCTGGCACTTGACAGGTGTACCAGAACAGAGGTCACGGACCAGGAGCCCCAACGAACGACAGAGGGGAGAGGGGACGGACAGATGGGAGCGGGGGCAGAGAGAAAACTAGTCATGCGGATGAAGGGGGGAGGGGACTTCCCCACGGCCTTGTCAAGCCAGTGAGCTCGGCCAGCTCAGGAAACGGGACTCCAGAAGGAGAGTAGAATTCTACTTCATCGAGAGAGAAAGAGTGAGAGGCTCTTCCCAGTCTACCGGTGTTTTTATATTCCCTCCGTCTTGTAAGAACATCGGGTCGTAAGGCTGGAAGGGACCTTGGAGGTCTTCTAGTCCAACCCGCCCAAGGAATGATGGTTCTCAGACAACTCATTGTCCAGTTCTTTTCTTGAAAAGCTCTAGAGAGATGATAGATAGATAGAAGATAGATAGATAGATAGATAGATAGATAGATAGATAGATAGATAGATAGATAGATAGATAGATAGATAGATATAGATAGACAGACAGACAGACATGGCTGGCTGGCTGGCTGGGGCAGGAGACCTTATACTATCCCAGTCAAATGTTTGCATTTATGACAGCATTTATCGCAGTGTCCTCTGTGTGTGTGTTGTTTTTGTGTGTGTTGTTTGTGTGTGTGTGTGTGTGTGTGTGTGCAACCTGATCCTACTTTTGCGACCTTCCGACAGCGGGGAAGCCAGATTCCCTTAACGACTGGGTTACTAACCTATCAACTGCCGCGATTTCCTTAACCACAGGGGCAAGAAAAATCGCAAGATGGTTGCAAAATTCACTGAACCCGTCTTTCGCTTAGCCACATACATTTTGGGGCTCAATCGTGATCGTAAGGTGAGGACTTGCCCGTAGAAATGTCTGGATTCCTGTTTTTCTCACACACAGCTGGCTGTCCGAAGGTCTGATGATCTTCTGGGCAAAGATGTAGTTAGCCCACCCAACTCTGCTCCAGCTCCACCGGCCAACCCTTGTGTTCTGACTCCTGGGCAAAAAAAACCCCGAATGGACTGTTGTATTATGCTACCAAAATTGGGGAGAAAGACACCCCACTTTCTGGGTTGCTATTGATGGGAACTAATGCTTGCGTTCTGACTGAGGCTTCCCGAGAGCCTGAAGCAAACTCCTTGTCCCAGCAAAAAATACCCCTTTTATTCATTGACTGTGAATTCTGCTCATTCACATCCAGAAAAGTCTTTCGAGGGAGGATTTACGGTCACAGACCTTATCTGGCTTGGAGAGCTGCCAGGCCGATCTCTGCAGAATTTGGCAAGGAGTCTCAGAGAGTCATGAACCAATGAAGCGAACTGATTGCCTCCTGCAAACTCCATTCCCCTTTCGCTCCTCTTTTATTTCCTTTGGGAGGGGCCATTCACCGCCCACCTGTGGCCTTACTCCCAAGTTGGACCCTGTTCTTTAGCTGTTCCCTTCCTCTGGCAGCTCTGCACATGCGCACACTGGGAACAGGCTCCAAGTTCTTCTGCCTCACTGATGTCTGACTCTGAAGGCAACTGATAACTGTCAGACGGCCCTGGCTCCCTCTCTGCCTCCGACACTGAGCCCTCATCAGAGCCTTCCCCAGACTCCAGGACTTGCCCATCTTCCTCCCCAGCATCCTCATTGCCTGAATCTGCTGCCAGCTCTTACTGGATGTTACCATGGATAAATCTCTTAGTTTCTTCAATTTCAAAATGAATTGAACTGTGCCGAGAACAAGGAGCCACCGTTAAAATGGGTGCTCAACCATCCCTCAACATGCCGACGGACAAGGACTCGCATCATTCAATCCGGACAGCTTTTAAGGCTCCCCAAGGTTTAATTAGAGAAAACGAAAGAAATAGAAAAGAAGAAGGCAAAGCATATGCAGGGCTTGTAAAGGCTCCATCCTTACACACACACACACACAAACACACAGGTCGAAATGAAGTGGGCGAGCTACACGAAGCAGGGTTGCAGGTCTATTATTCTTCAACTTTTCACTTTCAATCAAGACACACATTTGTTAACTTGGGGTGGGGGAGAAAGCTGCTGAAAAGCACAATTTTCAAGGCGTCTTCCCGCATGTGAATTAAATTGGGGCTCCCTCTCTCACCCTTTCTTTCCCTCTCGCTCTTTTTCCCTTTTCCTCTTTCCCTCCCTCTCTCCCTCTTTCTTTTTTCTTCCCCTCTTCCTCTCTCTCTTTTCCTCTTTCTTTCTCTCTTCTTATCTCCCTTTTTTCTCTCTCTTCCCCTCTTCTTATCTCTCTTTTCCAATCTCCCTCTTCCTCTCTCCCTCTTTCTCACTCTCTCTCTTCCCCCTCTCTCCCTTTCTTTTTCTCTCTCCCTCCCTCTCCCTCTCCCTATTTCTCTCTCTTTTCCTCTTTCTTCCCCCCTCTCTTTCTGCTCTCACCCTCTCCCTCTTTCTTTCTCTTTTTCTCTCTTCCCCCTTTTCTTTTCTCTATCTTTTTCTCTCTTCTTCTCTTTCTTCCCCCTCTCCCTTACTCTTTCTCTCTCTCTCACCCTCTCCCTTTCTTTCATTTTTTCTCTCTTCTCCCTTTCTCTTCTCTCTCCCCCCTCTCTCTTCCTCTTTCTTCCTCCCTCTCCCTTACTCTTTCTATCTCTCTTTCTCTCTTTCACCCTCTTTCTTTTTCTCTCCCCCTTTCTCTTCTCTCTCTTCCTCTCTTTCTTCCTCTCTCTCCCTTACTCTTTCTATCTCTCTCTTCCTCTCGCTCACCCTTTCTCTCTCTCTCTCGCCTTTCTCTTCTCTCTCCCTCCCTCTCTCTCTCTTCCTCTCTTTCTCCCCCCCCACTTACTCTTTCTATATCTCTCCCTCTCTCTCCCTCTTTCTTTCTCCATCTCTCTTCCTCTCTCCACACCCTGCTCTCCCTGACACCCTTCCCTCGCGCAAGCAACCAGGGGCCGCTCTCTGAAGGTCGCCCGAACGATTTCAAAGGCGATCACCAATCAAAATGTTCCCTGCATCTCATATCAAACAGAGCCGGTGCCAACACTTATTAGAGGAATCCGATTCGGCAGCCCCCCCTTCCTTCCCCGCCCCCCCTTCCCTTCACCCAAACACAACATACAGCCCGGCTTTGAAGTGGGAAAGAATACGGGGATCAGAAATTACTTGGGAGACAGCTCTGCCTACCTTTGAAGCTCTCGCTTTGATACAGCGAGGCCTTCTCCCCGCTCCTCGATGCTGCGAGGCACAAAAGCTTCCCCTGCTTATTGATATGCGGTAATTAATGAAGGCAGACCATTAACATAAGCCCAGGTGGGCTAACCATCCGCCAGTCCTACCTGGCGCAAACCGGGATGTGTGTCAGGGGGGAGCAGGCATTTACCAGGCTTGGCAATTCCTACTTTCCACCCAGAGACGGGCCGCAAACAAATTTAATAAATAAAGGAATCAAATGAAATCTTGAGCTTGCTCGCCAAGTTACGGGGAGTCTCCGGAGAGAAGGGGGTTTAGAAGCCAGGGGAGTGTGGAAGGGGTGGGGAGAAAGCCACAGTGAGTGGGTGGAAGGGTGGGTGGTCGGGATAGGAACCAACTGGAGGTGTCTCAAGGTTGGGATGCTCCTAAAAAGGGAAATAAAGGAAGCCCTTTGGGGAAAAAGTTTGGAAACGACAGAAGAGGATAGTTGTAAGGCGGGCTGGTCATTGTAGGCTTCTGTTATGCTCTCTCAGCTTCAGAGGGCTGTTCTGAGCCATCGCGCTTCATGGCCCAACGAGGTAGCATCACCAGTGGCAGAAGGGAGAAGAGTTTGTGGGGGGGGGGAAAGGGAGGAGGAGGAGGAGGAAGAGAAGGGGAGGAGGAAGAGGAGGAGGAGGAAGAGGAGAATGACTGTGGGGTCCTTGGTGCTGTCTGAACTTGGTGGTTTTCTTGCAGACGTTTCATAACCCAAGTAGGGGACATCATCAGAGCTAGAAGAGAGTGGGGTTTAGAGAGACGAGGAGGAGGAAGACGAGGAGGAGGAGGAGGAGGAGGAGGAGGAGGAGGAGGAGGAGGAGGAGGAGGAGGAGGAGGAGAAAAAGGACTGTGGGCTCCTTGGTGCTCTCTGAGCTTGGTGGTTTTCTTGCAGACGTTTGATAACCCAACTAGGGGACATCATCAGAGCTAGAAGAGAATGAGGTTTAGAGAGAGGAGGAGGAGGAGGAGGAGGAGGAGGAGGACGAGGAGGAGGAGGACGAGGAGGAGGAGGTGGTGGAGGAGGAGGAGGAGGAGAAAAAGGACTATGGGCTCCTTGGTGCTGTCTGAGCTTGGTGGTTTTCTTGCAGACGTTTCATAACCCAACTAGGGAACATCATCAGTGCTAGAAGGGAGGAAGTGGAGGAGAAGGGAGGAGGGGGAGAACTGTAGGGTCCTTGGTGTTCTCTGAGCTTGGTGGTTTTCTTGCAGACATTTCATTACCCAATTAGGTAACATCATCAGTGCTAGAAGAGAGTCAGGTTTAGAGAAACGAGGAGGAGCAGGAGGAAGTCATGGAGGAGGAGGAGGAGGAGGAGAAAAGGAGGAAGACTATGGGATCCTTGGTGCTGTCTGAGATTGGTGGTTTTCTTGCAGACGTTTCATAACCCAACTAGGGGACATCATCAGAGCTAGAAGAGAGTGGGGTTTAGAGGGAGGAGGAGGAGGAGGAGGAGGAGGGGGAGGAGAAGCGCTTGTTTTTTTTTTTCTTGCAGACGTTTCATGACCCAACTAAGTAACATCATCAGTGCTATAAGGAAGTGGGATTTGTGGAGAGGAGGAGGAGGAGAACAGTGTTTCATTACCAAACCAGGTAACATCAACAGTGTGCTGATTCTGCTGCCTAGTTTGGTAATGAAACGTCTGCAAAACGACCAAACTCAGAGTGCACCAAGGACCCCACAGTTGCCTTCCCTCTTTCTGTCCTCCCTTATGCAAGTCCCACTCGCTAGTAGCACTGATGATGTTACCTAGCTGGGTCATGAAACGTTTGCAAGAAAACAACCAAGCTCATTCCTACTGTATATAAACAGGAAGCGAGTCCCACTCACCAGAACTCATAAGTCCCTTTTTTTCGTTTCCATTTGAGATGCAAAAGTGATGCTTACCTTGCCATCTTCCGTGTAGACATTTTCATGGAAACCTTTGACGATTGTCCGGTCGATGAAGAGGCTTCTCATCACGACGATCACTTTTAATACCTTTCCCAAAGTTACCTTTGGGAGGGGGAAAAAAACAACAACAGAAAAAGGGAATTGAATGCAGAGAACGAAGCAGATTATCCAATAGAGGGAGTCCTCAATTTACGACTGTGGTTAGGACCGGAATTTCCCCTTACCGGCGCAAGGCCGTTGTTAAGCGGACCATTGCGATGTTTAAGTGAACCCCACAGTCAAGAAGCGAATCCAAATTCTCCCATCGACTTCGTTTCCCAGAAAGCTGACTGTGGAAAAGCCGCAAAAGGTTGTTAAGTGAGTCAGGCTCCCCCCCCCAATTGGCTTTGCAGGTCGCAAAAGGGGGAAATCACCTGATACCCCCAGGGATGCTATAACTGTTCTACGCCTGCGGTGGTTGCCAAGTGCCCGGATTTCAATCCCGTGACTATGAAGATGTTGCGACGGTCATAAGTGTGAGAACTGACTGCAACTCACTCCCCCCCAAGTAATGTTGTAACTTCAAATGGTCGCTAAACGAATGGTTGCAAGTCAAGGACCATCTGAAAGCTTAAAGCAGAGATGTCGAACAAAAGGCCCGTGGCCCGGGTCCGGCCCGTGATGTGGTTGGATCCGGCCCGCGGGCCATCCTGGAATATGTAAGGGCCCGGCCCATATATTTTCGGCCTGGTCTACCCACCGTGAAGAGGAAAAACGAGGCCAGAAGTTTGGGGAGTGGCGTCAAGTTGGCCACACCGATCAGGTCGGCCACGCCCAAGCGACCCCCCCACCCCGAAGTCAACCACAGCCCTGATTCGGTCCTCAATGAAATTGAGTTTGACACCCCTGGTTGAAAGGGTCTCACCTCTGCCTAGGTATGAACAGAAGCCGGGGTCGCAGTTTTAACTATTTTATTTTATTATGATCATTTTTCAATTCAATCCAGAGAAAAACTGTAAAATTCTCCGCGTGAGTTAGCTCCGGCATCTTAGAAAGGGATTCTTCCTCTGAGCATCGTGTCGCCAAATGACTAAGGGGGGGGGGGGATTTTAGCTGCTTACAGGAATCCTAAGGTGGCTCGGTGGCTAAGACACTGAGCTTGTCAATCAGAAAGGTCGGCAGTTCGGCGGTTCAAATCCCTAGCGCCGCGTAACGGAGTAAGCTTGTCCCAGCTTCAGTAGTTCAAAAGCAGGTTAAAAAATGCAAGTAGAAAAATAGGAACCACCTTTGGTGGGAAGGAAACAGCGTTCTGTGCGCCTTTGGGTGTTGACTCATGCCAGCCGCATGACCACAGAGACGTCTTCGGACAGCGCTGGCTCTTTGGCTTTGAAATGAAGATGAATGAGCACCGCCCCCTAGAGTTGGGAACGACTAGCACATATGTGCAAGGGGAACCTTGACCTTTACTTTAACTTAACAACTGCAGTGATTCGCTTGGCCCACTATGGTGAGAAAGGTTGAAAGAATAAGGGGCCAAATTCAGGGGGGGCTGCTGGGTGTTCACATGGGTTCGGACAATTCTCTAGCTAGGATTCTGCCCAGTTTGCGGATCCCAAAATGCCATCCCTGGCTGGCCACGCCCTCCCCACCCTGCCCCTCCCAGGAGTTTCCACGCGGCCCATTCATCATGCTGGCTCTTCGGCTTTGAAATGGAAATGAGCACCGCCCCCTAGAGTCCAGAACGACTAGCTGAGATGTGTGCGGGGTCGTTTGGGGCTCCGTTACGGTCATTAAGGGCTGCCTGCGTAACGGAGACCCCCTCACCACTAGCAAGGCATATAAGGGGTGTGTGGGTGTCAGATCCACTCGAGAAACATGTAGCTTCGTCCTCGCTTTGAAGAGGGTCCTCCTTGATTACAAAAATGGGATGGCTTTCTGGATTCTGGATTTAAAAGCTGGTGGGAACTTCCGCCCCGTACGTGAAGACCTGCCAAAACAATTCGGCACGGCGGGGGCTCGCTTCAGCTCGTCAACACTTGCTTAAATCCCTCACAACAGGTGTGGCCACACGAAAAGCTTCCAACTTCGCAGCAAGGTTGTGTCGACCCTGGAAAAACCAGCAGCTGTTGTGGCGACGGAGGAAGCCAAGGAAAATTGGGAGGCAGTTGAACGAGATGATCGTTA